>NW_015386847.1:0-7895 GCF_001527695.2 Protobothrops mucrosquamatus | reverse complement strand
TTTTCTGTTCCCCCTCTGGCAGGTGGATCCCATGGTTAGCCCCGAGGAGCGGCAGTTGAGCAAAATGCAAAACCATGGCTATGAAAACCCCACGTACAAATTCTTTGAGGAGATGAACTGAGTTCCTTGGGGCTGGGGCTTGTGGCATGATTGGGGTGGTGGGCATGACCATGTGGATGGAGGGGTTGGCATGTAGAACAGGAGAAGGGTGTTTTTTCACTCAGAGCCCTTCTCTTTTTCTGTGCCCCGTCTGAGCTTTGCTCCTACCACCTCATCCGCCTTGTTTTTGTTCTTCCATTTGCCATCCTGCTTCACACTTTCTGGGCTTTCTAGCTACTGCTACTAGCCTTCTACTTGCCATTTCTCCCACTTCTTCGATTTCACTTCACAAGGTCTAAATGCCTATATCAACATGCACACCATGGTTGCGTTCACACAACATGCTTAAACAGCTTTGTTACACACCTAGGGTCTATCTTTGCTGAAGCACTAAGCTGGGTTCATTTTAATCTTGCATTGTGTTTTTTAATGGCTTAGCATGTTGGGCAAACACATCCGATTTGGTTAGTTTTCTGATTTGATGTGCTGTGGAAACCCACCACATTGGTTAATTCAGTCATCTAGTTCAGCATGTTGTGTGAACCGAGGCATTCCCACCAAACAGCCAGTGTCAGGTTTCTTTCCTTGTATTTTAAGCCAACTCATCTCAATGGGTAACTGCATGTTGTGAAGAGAAACAGTTGAATCTACAGAATCATCATGGAATTATAGGGGCACCAAACGTCACATCATACACTCTTAAAATTTGTATGTTCCAATCAGTAACCAGTATTCATTGATCGTGGGTCTTTCACATGTGCATCTTCCTAACTCACCTAGAGCCAAATCTTATGTTAAAATGATAGCCCATAACTCAATATCCCCACAACCAGACATCACTTCCAAGCCCCTAGAAACACTCATCACAAGGTTTTCCACAAAGCAGCAGACCCTACATATTCCATGGCACATTTGTGACTCCACTTTTCAGGATTTTGTTGGAAAATGGAACACTTCCAGCATACCTGTCAGACAAGGGGTACCATTGCACGGAAGAATTGCCCATTGCTAACCTAGCTTGTCTCTGACATAGAAACCTGATTCCCCCTTCACTTGCTTGCCTTTTTCTATCTCTGTTTATCTTCTGCTTCCTTACTACACTGAACTCTTCACTCCTTGCACCTAATTTATTGGAAAGCCAGCCAAAGGCTGAGTAGATTGGGATAGGTTAACATCCATCAGCACTTTACTTGACTAGTTTGGAGAGGGGAGATACAAAGATTGAAGCTCTTTTTCTACACAGACACATTTCTTCTACTACTTCCCTCCTCGCACTACGTAAAGCATAAAAGCAGGTTTGCTGAAACAGACTTTGGCTACGTTCACACCGTTCAGTTAACTAGTTACAAACCTAACAGCAGCTGAATTCACACAATATGCTAAGCTGTTTTAAGTTGTTGGTTTATTTGTTTTTGGTAGCTTAACAAGTTGTGTGACTCATCATTTTACAGTTCGGCAATTTGCGCAAGCCCAAAAAACAGGTTAATTCAGGAACAAAATTAAGCTTCTTGTGTGAGCACAGCCCATAAGGCTGATCCTTTCCCTGGCCCAGAAATTCTGAAGCTGGGAAGTTAAGTTCCATTATAGGGCTAAGCTCATAAGCATATATGCTTGTTTGTTGTTGTTTTGTTTCTTACAGTGGGAAGTTTTTCTTCCAGTAGCAATTTGCCACATGTCTTGATCACTTTGCAAAAATACCTTCTGAGATCAACCATCTCAGCAATCCCAAATGGGAGAAGGTAGGAGACCAATTGGACCATCTCTGGTGCCATCTCTGCCAAATGATCTGTAATTCCTAGCAGCTACTAGACAGACTGGTGTGGAGTAATAGTCCTATTGCTGCCTTTGGACTGAACCATTTTGCTATTTTGGGGTGGGGGGGGAGTTGGACCAAGGAAGATACCTTTACTAACAACGTTCCTGAGATCACTTAGAAGAGGTAACCTTAGAGATGCTTTTATCTTGGTTCCCCTTAAGCCATAATCCAGCCTTCTCCAATCTGGGTGCCCCAGAATCCCCTAGGGCAGGGGTAGGCAACATTGCTGAGAACTCTGGGAGTTGAAATCCACACAACTGGAGGACGGCCAAATTGGAGAGCCATCAAAATTTGGAAGGGACCATTCAAACCTGCTGTGTGTGGAAACTCACATTGAAGCATCCCTAACAGATGGTGATAAAACCTATGCTTAACTTACTTGTATATCCGGTGAATGCAAACATAGCACTTCTTTGGTGAGGCTGGGATAATTTGTATGGACAGGCATAGAAATCACTGGGCTAAGAACCACATTGGAGAGATAAAAGGGATCCATTCTTTTTTTCATTTTCACATAGTTGAGGAAAGTTATTTCCAGACTCAAAAATCTGCAGGTGTGGGAGGCCCTCACCCCTCACCACCGGCATACTCCATCTTTGAGAAAAAAAAGAATGTCAGGATTTCTGCCTTGAATGTCTTCTTCTGTGTTTCATAGTCACCTTGTCGCGCCCTGCCCTGTTTAGCTTTTAGATCTTGTTCGTTTTTAAGCTGAGGTTTTTGGAATCAAAAGGCAACGTCAGAAAGACAAAGCAGGAGATGGAATTCAATTGCCAGCCCTCCCACCAAACTAATAAAATATTGTCACTTCTCTAAGCATGGTGCTGGACCTGGACTTTTCAATGAAACGAGAAAAATTGGGGGGCTGGAGGTGGCTGGGAAACAGAAATACAGATAGTCCTCAACTTACAACAGTTCATTTAGTGACTGTTCACTGAGAAAAGTGACGTATTACCGTTTTTCACACGATTGTTGCAGCATCCCCATGGTCACGTGATTAAAATTTGGATGCTTGGCAATCGGTTCATATTTATGACGGCTGCACTGTTCCTGTATCATGTGATCATCTTTTGCAACCTTCTGATGAGCAAAGTCAACGGGGAAGCTAGACTCACTTAACAACCAGGTTACTAACTTCACAACTGCAATGATTCACTTAGCAACTGTGGCAAGAGACGTCATAAAATGGGGCAAAATTCACTTAACAAATGTCTCACTTAGCAACATAAATTTAGGGCTCAATTGTGGTCGTAAGTCGAGGACTACCTGTAAATTGGGGGGGGAGGGAGATTGGTCTATTGGTCTAGGATGCAGAAGTTCAGAGGAGAACTTCAGAAGACCAGTTCACTTCTGGAAAACATTTGGGCTCTCTTTCTACCTAAACAGTATGTAGCTGTCATGATTTTAAGGAAAATGGAAGAGAAACCCAATCCATCTAAAGCTTTTGCACTATCTTACACAATTTAGTTTCCTGTACAGATGTAACAATCTCTTCTTTGAGGAAAAATCTCCATACATTATTAAGAGAAAACAGGCAGATAAAAAATTGTTTGGGTGATTTTGCAGCAAAAAGTGTGGGTATTTGAAAAAAGGCTTTTAAAATGGGTGTATCTGGAGAAAGGACATGAAGCAGCACACATTTTTCATTGATTGATTATCAGGTTTTCAAGCCTTTTAAAAGGAATATAGTACATCAGCCCCAGGAAAATCTGAGAAAAACTGTTTTACAACACTCTTATTCTTTAAACGTTTAAATTTCTATTTGTCTAGCCTGCTTTATGGTTCTCTGATTTTCCTTTCTCCCTTATTCATTAATATAAATTCTGATTGCTTCAACTGAATCATAGTTTGTGTAAACCTAATTTGGAGCCCATGGCAATTCATGGTTTGGCCAAATCTGAAATGAGGGACGATCTCTAAACAGATGACTGAAAAGTCTTGAAATTGAAATCAGCATATCTCGGTGAAATTATATTCTGGACATTATCTTCAACAACCTTTGAGCTTTAAAACCATTAACCTCCAGTCATGGCATATGATTCACCAATCCTTGATCAAGTATTATACAATTAGTGCTTTCAAAACCATATCGGACATGCTAGTTGATGAAGGTAGGTCCTATGTTCAATTCCAAATGCTGGACATTTAAAAACAGCAAATCCCTGTGTTTCTCAAAAGGGACCTCAGAAAAATGAACATGTTCCTTTCCAAGGAAAGTGATGCTTGTTGCGATCATAGTCTAGCCGTGTGGCACATCTGTGCAAGATCTCTTGAGAGGGTTCTAGGTAAAGAAAACATAGATGATCTTATAAAAGTCCAGCTCTTCAAATAAAGATGTGGTACTTGTAAAAGAAGGGATTTATTTACTTATGTTTATCCTGCTTTTATTATTTATACAAATAACTGTCAAGGTTCCGACTGATTAAGAGATCAGAATGTCTTGAAGGTAGTTTGCTTGGTTGGATTAATCAGTCGGAACCTTGACAGTTATTTGTATAAATAATAAAAGCAGGATAAACATAAGTAAATAAATCCCTTCTTTTCACATTTCCAACATTGGCTTGATATTCCTTTATAATTTTAGACAATTTAGCAAGTGTCATATCACTTATAATGAGGTGGACTTGAACCCAGGATTCTTCAAGGCCAATCTACTAACTTGAGATCATAATATCAAGGTATCAATCTATACAGGTCATTCCTGCCAATATTTGTAGAAACAGATTTTTCCTAAATGATAGGGAGCGTACAAACCTTTGCATTGTATGTCTGATGATTCATCCATAAGCAAGAAAAGCCTGTTTGCAGAAAAGTGACTGGGGTATGTATGAACAAACATGTCACACTAAGGCTGGCAAAACTCTATATGTGTTTGTGGGGGAAGGCAAACATTCAATACACTGAGAAACCAAGATGGTCTATTAGCTAAAATTATGAAAGATCTGCTTCTCCAAGATAGCCTTTTTCAACCTGGTGTTTTCCAAATTGTTGGAACATGTGAGAAGTTCACTTCAATGAGGCAAGGCAACTTTAAGACTTGTGGACTTCAACTCCCAGAATTCCCTAGTCAGCATGGGGATTTCTGGAAGTTGAAGTTCACAGGTCTTAAAGTTGCCAGGGTTGGATACTCCTGCTTTAAAGTCTTGATTCCTATAGGTCTACTCTTCATATTTTACTAGCTCTAATTCTTGAATAAATTAAAGAGAGGTTATTGACTATTTCCTCCTCTTACACATGAGTCCCTTATTTTTCCCCCGATAAATCTATTCAACCTTTAAAGTGAATCTTAGTTTTATTATTTTGATTTTCACTTTCAAAAAGACAGGAAACAAATACTGTAAATAAATGAAATGTTAATCTCATGAGGGGAGCACATTATTTGGCTATGAAGTATCTTCACAGTTAGAGTCTCAATATATTGTTCCAACTCAATGTAAAAATTTAGCTGTTTGCCAATAAAATCTGGAAAGAATTTTGAGTTGATGAATATTAAATTATGTTTGAAGAATTCCCACTCCAAAGTCCTTTTTTAAACAGTTCTTTTTTAAATTTAATAGTTCTTAAATTGCCTTACAGAGGGACAATAGGATAAGGTCACTATGCAGTGTAACTTTTTTATTTATTTTTTGGGGCGGAAAAGTTAATTTACTTGGTGCTGGTGGGGAGTGTATGAACTCATTCTTGTATGTTGCCCAGAGCTTGATGATACAGTATGTCAGGGGGAAACTTGTTAAAGAGAAACAAGAGACAACACACAACAAAATTCTCACTTTAGGATCCACGAATTGACGCACGAATTCAATACTTACATTTCAACAATTTATTGCAATAAGGACCAAATGGACAAGCAATCATTAAGTGTGACAGCTGGGCCAGGTGGCAACACCCAAATCTTTGAAGTAGGCTTTATACCTTAACATTGTGCCCACCTTTAGCATTCTGGTGACACCCAATAGCCATCCCATTTCCCTTTCTCGGGACTGACCTCTGGGTCAGCTCCCTATTTCTGGAACTGACCACTGTGTTAGTTCCTTATTCTTATTCCGTTGTCCTAGTTACCAAGCCAGTTTCCTGTTGTTCCTTGTCCTTGCTCTGACCACTACTTTCCTCACTACCATTTCTACTCGTGTCATTATACCCATGAACAAGGCTCAGTTCCTCAATTCCTATACTATCTGGTTCCGCACTCTGTTCCTGTGGAGAAATGTGTGCCAGCCACAATCTTTCACCATCTACTGCAAAGGTCACAGTTCTTCCTTTTACTAAGAATGTCCCAGCAGAAACCAGTCTTTATTTTAATTGACTATCAAAGAAATATGTTTGATTTATACAGAAAGAATTATTAAGGTTTTTTTCCCTTTCACAAGTATAAAAATACTTTTAATACAGTACATAATAAAACTATGCATTTGGATTTTTAACAGCATATGTTTAGCTGTCTTTCCACATAAAAAAAATAACTTGAGATAACTTATAACAAATATGGGGGAAAATTAGCATGTTATTTCTCATTGTCACACATTCAAAACCTGAAATGGACAAATACAGTTATATATTGATTAAAAATAACTAACTGCCTCACTTTTTAAGGAAGGAAACCAACAGCTGTACAGATGTTGGTCTACAACTTACATAATTTCTTCCTAATAGAAATGCTAACTAAGATTTCTGGGCATGGAAAACAAGTTAATAAATTCTCTTTTTGAGATCTTTTCCTCTGACAGTATGAAAGCGAATAATGTAAACTAGAGAAAGATAAGGAAATGCCAGTTAGCAAATCTAACTTGCTGCATTTCTTGTCAACCATTTTCTAGCTAGCTATTAACTATAATTTACTTGGACTTCAGTAAGGCATTCGATAAAGTAGAACACAACCTACTACTTGATAAGATAGAAAAATGCAGGTTAGACAGCATCACCACCAGATGAATCCGTAGCTGGCTGACTGGCCGTACTCAGCGTGTGGTCCTCAATGGAACCGCATCTACATGGAGGGAAGTGTGTAGTGGGGTGCCCCAGGGCTCTGTTCTGGGCCCAGTGCTCTTCAACATCTTCATCAACGATTTGGATGAGGGGATAGATGGGGAACTCATCAAATTCACAGACGACACCAAGCTGGCAGGAATAGCCAACACTCCAGAAGACAGGCTTAGGATACAGGAGGATCTGGACAGACATGAACACTGGGCACTATCTAACAAAATGAAATTCAATGGTGAAAAAAGTAAGGTTCTACATTTAGGCAAGAAAAACCAAATGTACAGGTAAAGTATAGGGGGTACCTTGCTCAATAGTAGTAACTTTGAGAGGAACCTCGGAGTCCTAGTGTACAATCACTTAAATATGAGCCAGCAGTGTGCTGCAGCTGCCAAAAAGGCCAACACAGTGCTGGGCTGCATTAACAGAGGGATAGAATCAAGATCACATGAAGTATTAATACCACTTTACAATGCCTTGGTAAGGCCACACTTGGAATACTGCATCCAGTTTTGGTCACCACGATGTAAAAAAGATGTCGAGACTCTAGAAAGAGTACAGAGAAGAGCAACAAAGATGATTAGGGGACTGGAGGCTAAAAAATATAAGGAAAGGCTGCTGGAATTGGGGATGTCTAGTTTAATGAAGAGAAAGACGAGGGGGGACATGATAGCAGTGTTCCAATATCTCAGGGGCTGCCACAAAGAAAAGGGAGTCAAGCTATTTTCCAAGGCGCCTGAAGGCAGGACGAGAAGCAACAGATGGAAACTCATTAAGGAGAGAAGCAACCCAGAACTAAGGAGAAATTTCCTGACAGTTAGAACAATTAACCAGTGGAACAACCTGTCTCCAGAAGTGGTGAATGCTCCAACACTGGAAGTTTTTAAGAAGAGACTGGACAGCCATTTGTCTGAAATGGTATAGGGTTTCCTGCCTGAGCAGGGGGTTGGACTAGATGACCTCCAAGGTCCCTTCCAACTTTATTATTATTATTATTATTATTATT
>NW_015386846.1:275049-279573 GCF_001527695.2 Protobothrops mucrosquamatus | reverse complement strand
AATCTGAAAAACAAAAATATGTTTAAAAGTGTCTGCTAGGTTTTATATTAGCAACCTTTGATTTATAAGACACATTATGCTGCCTATAATATTGGAACAGTTAAGCAACTAAGGGAAATTCTAAAAGGTATTAGAACTAATAGGAAGCATTAACTCAGTTGAAGGTGTGTTCCTTCCTCTGTGAAGTGGTCAATAAACCACAAACACCAGTCTGTAATAAAGTAAAGCACATCAGAAACAAGAGCCCTTAAGCAACATACTGTAAAAGGGAATACCTGTTCTCAATGTTCATCACCAAATCATGAAAGGAGGTTGCAGAAACGCTATTCATTTCTGCCAGAAAACTTGGTGTCTAATATGTATTGGAGCTAGGGTGACCAGGTAGTATGGATAAGCCATAAGTTCTTATTTAGAAACATTATAAATGTATCATTTTTTTGTTTATTTTGAAGCCGTGGTGTCAGATTTTCTACAGTTGTGTAATCTTTGTCATGGAATGATGTTGGTAAACCATAGACTGCTAAGTCTGGAGGTGTCTTAATAATAGATGCTTTAGTAAAGTGGATAGTACTTACAGGATTTTTATCTTAACAACTGAATGAGTTTCTGACCATCTTTCATATGGCACTGTTTTATGTACCTGAACATTGATATCATGCCATATCCTCATCAGGCTGACCATCCCAAATTCCTTCAATCTATCCTCATATATTCTCAAATCCCTGTATCATTCTTTTTACCCTACTGTGGATCTATATCCTCAACCTCTACCCTATATCCTGTCAATCTTCTTCTAGAAGTATGGTGCCCAACTGCTGTACCATGAAATCACATTATTTAGGGTGAATGTATTTCAATGTAATTAATGGAAAACCATTGCATATCGCATTTCTCCGAAAATAAGCCCTACCCCGAAAATAAGCCCTAGCTTGATTTTTGGGGATGCGCCTAATATAACCCTTACCCCTAAAATAAGCCCTAGTTTTGGGGCGAGGCCCATGCCTAAAAATCAAGCTATGATGGGGGTGGAGCTTACCATTGCAGCCAGGCCTCCTATGGATCAACACTTGCTTCACCGGCCCATTTCTTCTGCAGCCAAAGGAGCAGTTTCATTCTGCAACTGAGAATGGAGCTCAGGCCTGCATTTTGCAGTCAGGGGCCTTCCAGAAAGGCCTCTGGCGGCAAAATGCAGGCACAAGCTCCATCTCAGCTGCAGAATGAAGGTGCTCCTTCAGCCACAGAAGAAGTGGGCCAGCTGGGTGGGGCTGTTGATGCCGCCACCACAAGGTGAGTGGAAAAGACTCCCCCCCCTAAAAAAAATAAGACCTGGTGCCTCTTTTGGAGGCAAAAAAAAAGACTGGGTCTTATTTTCAGGGAAACACGGTATATTAAGAAAAAGGAAAGAAACCCTTTTTGGTGCTGATTTCACTGGATAGTTATCTGTCCCTGAGACTTGCACAATTTTTGCTGTTAGTTGCAAATGAAGCCAGTGGCATTTTTAGCAGCAGTCTGAGGCAAGGTGTCTCAAAGTCTCACTAATGTCATTTACGCCTATGATTGACCTAAGCCATCTAAGGCAACCCATAGATTAATGGATTTCTTACATGTACTAGGACAGTACAACACTTCCAGTTTGATCTTCAGAAGGTTCCTCTCAGCATGCAAGAGCATGGATGTCAAACTTCTGAACACCTTAAAGCAGCCCCATCCTTCCTTTGAATGTGGCAGCAGCTGTGGAAAATAGTATGTGATCTTGGGGAAAGACACAGCTGCTTTAGGATATTGTTCATTGATGCTACATTTGTAACATCACTTTTGGGAAGTCAAATCCAAAACACCAAAGAACCCCAACTTCTGTAATCAAAATGGAATCTTCACTTTCCTATAGGGAGCACAGAGTTATAACTAGCAATTTTCTCCAGGCAGAGCTTGAATCTTCTTTCCTTTCCTCTGCTGGTTTCATAAACCCTGTATATGCTTAATTCTCTTTTGTTTACTAGCCCTTTCTTTTTGCAAACCTTGGAGTTCTCCCAAGCATATGAGTACCTTTTGCTTTTCAGTAAGTCTTGTTTGGCTTCAGTCCTGTTGGCACTCTCCATATGAGTTCTCTAGTAATATGCATTACTACCAAGATGTTTTGTAAAATGGTGCAAGTGAAGATATAAATGTGTCTATAAAGATAGACAGTGTTTCATCCTAGATCATAATTTTGGAGCAACAGAAGCATAATTTTAAAGTTGAAGGTCAAAGTCCAAAATAGTTACTCAGAGCCAGAGAAATACACACAGAGAGACAGAGTCAGAGGGGGAAGAGAAAGTGAGAGAGTGAGAGAGAAGAAAAGAGAGAAAGACAAAGAGNAATCTGAAAAACAAAAATATGTTTAAAAGTGTCTGCTAGGTTTTATATTAGCAACCTTTGATTTATAAGACACATTATGCTGCCTATAATATTGGAACAGTTAAGCAACTAAGGGAAATTCTAAAAGGTATTAGAACTAATAGGAAGCATTAACTCAGTTGAAGGTGTGTTCCTTCCTCTGTGAAGTGGTCAATAAACCGCAAACACCAGTCTGTAATAAAGTAAAGCACATCAGAAACAAGAGCCCTTAAGCAACATACTGTAAAAGGGAATACCTGTTCTCAATGTTCATCAGCAAATCATGAAAGGAGGTTGCAGAAATGCTATTCATTTCTGCCAGAAAACTTGGTGTCTAATATGTATTGGAGCTAGGGTGACCAGGCAGTATGGATAAGCCATAAGTTCTTATTTAGAAACATTATAAATGTATCATTTCTTTGTTTATTTTGAAGCCATGGTGTCAGATTTTCTACAGTTGTGTAATCTTTGTCATGGAATGATGTTGGTAAACCATAGACTGCTAAGTCTGGAGGTGTCTTAATAATAGATGCTTTAGTAAAGTGGATAGTGCTTACAGGATTTTTATCTTAACAACTGAATGATAACAAAAGAGTTCCTGATTATCTTTCATATGGCACTGTTTTATGTACCTGAACATTGATATCATGCCATATCCTCATCAGGCTGACCATCCCAAATTCCTTCAATCTATCCTCATATATTCTCAAATCCCTGTTTCATTCTTATTACCCTCCTGTGGATCTCTATCCTCAACCTCTACTCTATATCCTGTCAATCTTCTTCTAGAAGTATGGTGCCCAACTGCTTTACCATGAAATCACATTATTTAGGGTGAATGTATTTCAATGTAATTAATGAAAAACCATTGCATATCGTGTTTCTCTGAAAATAAGCCCTACCCCGAAAATAAGCCCTAGCTTGATTTTTGGGGGTGCGCCTAATATAACCCTTACCCCTAAAATAAGCCCTAGTTTTGGGGCGAGGCCCATGCCTAAAAAACAAGCTATGATGGGGGTGGAGCTTACCATTGCAGCCAGGCCTCCTATGGATCAACACTTGCTTCACCGGCCCATTTCTTCTGCAGCCAAAGGAGCAGTTTCATTCTGCAACTGAGAATGGAGCTCAGGCCTGCATTTTGCAGTCAGGGGCCTTCCATAAAGGCCTCTGGCGGCAAAATGCAGGCACAAGCTCCATCTCAGCTGCAGAATGAAGGTGCTCCTTCAGCCACAGAAGAAGTGGGCCAGCTGGGTGGGGCTGTTGATGCCGCCACCACAAGGTGAGTGGAAAAGACTCCCCCCCCCAAAAAAAAATAAGACCTGGTGCCTCTTTTGGAGGAAAAAAAAAAAAGACTGGGTCTTATTTTCAGGGAAACATGGTATATTAAGAAAAAGGAAAGAAACCCTTTTTGGTGCTGATTTCACTGGATAGTTATCTGTCCCTGAGACTTGCACAATTTTTGCTATTAGTTGCAAATGAAGCCAGTGGCATTTTTAGCAGCAGTCTGAGGCAAGGTGTCTCAAAGTCTCACTAATGTCATTTACGCCTATGATTGACCTAAGCCATCTAAGGCAACCCATAGATTAATGGATTTATTACATGTACTAGGACAGTACAACACTTCCAGTTTGATCTTCAGAAGGTTCCTCTCAGCATGCAAGAGCATGGATGTCAAACTTCTGAACACCTTAAAGCAGCCCCATCCTTCCTTTGAATGTGACAGCAGCTGTGGAAAATAGTATGTGATCTTGGGGAAACACACAGCTGCTTTAGGATATTGTTCATTGATGCTACATTTGTAACATCACTTTTGGGAAGTCAAAAGTGCCATAAGTGCGCATGCGTGTGATGGCGGACCTACCGATTTCAGCTCCGTAGCCTCCGCGGGGTCCTCAGCGGATGGGGAGCCTCTGGAAGGTCGGGGGGTGCTCGCCGGCCTGGGTTCGGTAAGAGGAGAGGGCCGGCGAGCGAAGAAGGCTGGAGACGGGCCGCGTGACCACCTGGCTTAGGCTGGGTGGGGCTGCAGGTGGAGCCGCGGGGGGCGGCCCCGGCTCAGAGAGGCCTAGCGAGGCCTAGCGCGGTGGCGGCCTGGTGGCTTGGCGGCCAGACAAAAATCTGCGGCCCGACGCGGTGGCGGCCTAGCGGCCC
>NW_015386846.1:270499-272088 GCF_001527695.2 Protobothrops mucrosquamatus | reverse complement strand
GGCTTTGGGGTGGATTTCCATCAGTACGCTGATGATACTCAGTTGTACATATCCACCCCGGGCCACCCCAATGATGCCCTTGACGTGATGACCCGGTGTCTGGAGGCCGTGAGGGTCTGGATGGGGAGAAACAGACTCAGGCTCAACCCTTCCAAGACCGAGTGGCTATGGCTACCGGCGCCTCGGCATAGTCAGCTGACCCCATCGCTGACTATAGGGGGCGAAATTTTGGCTCCTTCGGATGGGGTACGCAACTTGGGTGTCCTCCTGGATCCACGGCTGACACTGGATGACCAGTTGACGGCCGTGACCAGGGGGGCGTTTTATCAGGTTCGCCTGATTCACCAGTTGCGACCTTTTCTGGACCGGGACGCCCTACGCACAGTCACTCATGCCCTTGTCACCTCCCGCCTGGACTACTGCAATGCTCTCTACATGGGGCTCCCCTTGAGGAGCACCCAGAGGCTCCAGCTAGTCCAAAATGCGGCCGCGCGGGCAGTGTTGGGAGGGACTCGTCGCTCCCATGTAACACCGCTGCTGCGCGAGCTGCATTGGCTGCCGGTGGCCTTCCGGGTGCGCTTCAAGGTGCTGACCATCATCTTTAAAGCGCTCCATGGCATCGGACCCGGATACCTTCGAGACCGCCTCCTGCCGCAGATTACCCCCCATCGACCTGTACGCTCCCACAAAGTGGGTCTCCTCAGGGTGCCGTCGGCCAGACAGTGCCGGCTGGCAACCCCAAGGGGGAGGGCCTTCTCTGTGGGAGCTCCCTACTCTGGAATGAACTACCCCCAGAGATCAGGGTGATCCCTGATCTCCCTTCCTTCCGCCGCGCCCTTAAGACATGGTTATTCCAGCTTGCGGGACTGGCCTAGGGGAAACTTTTAGAGGGGTTTTAATTATAATTTTAATTAGACCAATTATTAATATTTCCCTTTTAACTAACTTTTAAATTTGTAGTTTGATATTTCTGTATTTTTATCCGGTTGTTAGCCGCCCTGAGTCCGCAAGGAGAAGGGCGGGATATAAATCTAAAAAATAAATAAATAAATAAATAAAATCCAAAACACCAAAGAACCCCAACTTCTGTAATCAAAATGGAATCTTCACTTTCCTATAGGGAGCACAGAGTTATAACTAGCAATTTTCTCCAGGCAGAGCTTGAATCTTCTTTCCTTTCCTCTGCTGGTTTCATAAACCCTGTATATGCTTAATTCTCTTTTGTTTACTAGCCCTTTCTTTTTGCAAACCTTGGAGTTCTCCCAAGCATATGAGTACCTTTTGCTTTTCAGTAAGTCTTGTTTGGCTTCAGTCCTGTTGGCACTCTCCATATGAGTTCTCTAGTAATATGCATTACTACCAAGATGTTTTGTAAAATGATGCAAGTGAGGATATAAATGTGTCTATAAAGATAGACAGTGTTTCATCCTAGATCATAATTTTGGAGCAACAGAAGCATAATTTTAAAGTTGAAGGTCAAAGTCCAAAATAGTTACTCAGAGCCAGAGAAATACACACAGAGAGACAGAGTCAGAGGGGGAAGAGAAAGTGAGAGAGTGAGAGAGAAGAAAAGAGAGAAAGACAAAGAG
>NW_015386846.1:241556-270023 GCF_001527695.2 Protobothrops mucrosquamatus | reverse complement strand
CAGGTCATAGTTATCCCAAAGATGTTTTTCACAAGGCAACTGGACTTTCTTGTTGTGCCATACATGTATGAAGTTGTTGTTTCATTTCCTCAATGTACAGATCTGCACATGGCTCACTGCATTGTACGGCATATACCACGTTGCTCAGTTTGTGTCTCGGTGTTTTATCCTTGGGATGGACAAGCTTCTGCCTTAGTGCCTTCTTGGATGAGAAGTGAAACGTCTTCAAAGAAAAACAAGAAAGTCCAATTGCCTCATGAAAAAGCATCTTTGGGCTTTCTGCCCTTTGTTATTCAATTGTACATATACCATTTTGAAGTCTCTTAGTGAGTATAATTTAGGGTCTTGGGACTGAGATATAATATGGGCTAGAGTAAAGTTCATCATTTAGCCTGATCCATCTTCTTCCTCAGAAGATTGGTCTTCAGATTAGCTCATAATAGAATGTCTGTAGCCAATGATCTGGAAAAGTAGCCAACCCATAACCTATATCTCAAAGTAAAGAGCTCAAAAAAGTGTTACATGTTCCAAGTGGTACACACTTTGGAATATTGATTTGTTTACTTGTTACTATTATTAAATTCTGCAGAATGACAAGTATGTTCTTCGTGGCCAAATGCAAGTCTTATTATCCAATGTGATCAAACTTGCTTCTATATCAAAACTTGGTTAGAGTCTAGACTACAAAGGGCCAAAGAATCAATATCATTCAAGAAAATAAACTTGAATTGCTATGGTCCATTCTAAGGGCTTCAATAGAAGATGGATTTTGGATGCATACCAGTGCTTTCAAAGCCAAGAAATTTGAACATAAGTTTCACTGATCGTTGTTATAATATAATATGAGTACTCTAATAATTATGCTTCTTTAAATTCCAGATCTTGTTAATATTTCCCACTCCTCTTTCTATTGTTTTCTGTACATGTTTTCATCTTCTTACTGTTTTTTTTATACATTTGTTGGACATATCAAGGAATAGTAGCAGTAATATAAATAGCATCTCTTATAAAATGTGGTGGGATAAAAAAAAACAGTGCTGAAGAAAATGCATTCATTGTGTTCATTCTATCTCACTGCTATGTTCCTCCAGGGAACTTCAACAGAGAAATTTTAGAAGGTGCAAAGAATAAGAACAAGGTACATCAGTCAATTGGATTTCCACTGAGGAAAACTAAGGGAAAACTTGTTTATCTAAATTGTGTTGAAATGTGGAAAAATGGGGTCAAATGATTCATTCTACATTCTTTCTCTTATTTTACAACAGTGCAAAATTCTTGTAGTCAGCTCTCAAATTGAGTAGGCAACTGGTGTGAGATAAAGAAATTAACTTCCTAGTTAATTGTTTGTAAAGTCAAAATCAACAATCTTCTGAGCCACTTTACCATTCAAAGAGGAAGCATTAGGGAACAAAATATCTGTGATCATTTTAAAGGGAAAGACAACTTTAAAAAGAACTAAGAACTAAAAGCATCCTCTTCCATTGCTCACTCTGAAACTCTGGTTTAGGTTTCTGTATATTAAGTCTCCATCAACCCCATTATTTATAAAGAAATTCTTATTGTAAAGTTGTTTATCTCATGATTTCAAAGATACCATGATCCTAACCCTAAATAGATTTCCAACCTGATTTATTCTATCAGGCACTTAAAATGACTCAAATCAGAAATTCAATATCCATAAAAAAGTTCACAGAATCTTACTGTGATCTTCATTTTCCCAGAAGATTTCAAGGTAGAATATCCAAAACCCTAAGTGTATTAAGGATTTCCCCATTCATATTACTAGGCACCTAAAATGAATCACAACAAAAATCTATGAGATTCAAAATCAATAAAGAGGAAACAGCAAGTCTTACTGATACATACGTCTCACCAATTTCAAGTTACCTTAAAAACTAAAGGATTTCTCCATTCATTTTTTTCAGTCACAGTTCTCACAGCAGAAAAGTGGAAGGTCCACTATAACTCAGGAAAACTATCGAATCTTACTATGATGTTGGTTTTTCTCATTGATTTCAAGGTAGCCTAGCCCCTAAATGGATTTTAATCCCTATGGGATTTCCCCATTCATTTTGCCAGACAGGGAAAAAAGTTAAGATATCCATTTCAATAGAGAAGACCATGAATCTTTCTGTATGACCTTATTCCCTCAGAAATAAAGCTGGCCCCCTTTTGTTACTTTTCCAGAAGGCTCTGACATGTTTTTTTTAATGATGATGATGATGATGATGATGATGATGATGATGATGATCATCATCATCATCATCATCATCATCATCATCATCATCATCATCATCATCATCATCATCATCATCATCATCATCATCATCATCATCATCATCCAAATGTACATGGGCCCTTTGATTCTGTGAGGAAGAATAGATATCAACTGTTAGGTTTTAACCCAGATTGGTAGCACTGATAAATGATAATCACCCTATCCAAAGTGTGTTGGCTTTTGTACAATCTGAGTACTGTTGTAATGAGCAAAAGCAAATTCAGACTAGGAAATCATCTTTACTTGCTATCTTGGTATATTTTTTTCCAAACCTAGGTAGTGAGTAGTTCCAAACTGGATTTTGTAAACTATTAGAAAGGATAGTATAGCTAATTAAAATTCACTTAGGTGGTATCAGAATTAAGAAAGAATTCACAAAAACAGGTTGCAAGAAGCTGCTGAGCGTTCCTCTAGGACTCACACTGTGCATATAGACTCTTAGCTAGCCACTTAAAGGCACAGGAAAATTTAACAAAACAGACACTTCTATATTTATTGGGGAATTTCTAGAGATAGTATGTACAATTAATCAATGGTCTGAGGGATCTAAAAGCCTCTATCTTTCTCAAGATAATTCCTGGGAGGAGAAGATAACCAGAGGAAAGTTACCCTCAAGTGTAAAACAATGCAGATGAACGGTTACCCCCCTAGGTTCATTAAACGGCATGGCATGATGCTGGAACCTCGGAACAGGTGTCAGAGTAAGGAAGGACCTCCAACACGAACAGTGTGGGTATCCCTGCCGTATATTAATAATGTATCAGAGGCCACGGCTAGATTACTGGTGCCATATAATATAAAAGACCCGAATACGCCAAGACCTGCATACCTGTACCCGTGAAAATCTATGAAAACACACACACACACACACACACACACACACACACATATATATATATGTGTGTGTGTGTGTGTGTGTGTATGTGTGTGTGTGAGTGTGTGTGTGCATGCATACATATATACATACACACACGCCATTGTATTTTTTATATTTTAAAAAAGCATTCAACCTAATTTTATAAAATTGTGTTGCAAAATATCTCCTTATGATTTCTCTTCAAAAGTATTTTAATTATGTAGTTAGGTTGTCATTTAATGTGTTTCTTCCTTGTACTTATTAAAATAGCATTCTCTATTCCATTGCATCACCAGAGCTGATGTTCCAACTGAAAAATATTTTGACATTTTTCAATGCTAATTTTCTTTGTGACTGACTTTTCTGTTATTATTTTTCCAAAGACATTCCCAAGAAAACTGGAGGAAAATTATTTTGTGTAATTGCATTTTGTGTTTGCAGAAATGACAGTTTGCTGCAGGGTTTTCATTTGGATACATCAGCCTTTTTAATGACAAATAAAAGCTGCCAAAGAAAAGTCTGATATTGTTTGATTTGTAGCCTACACTTTGTTTTGTGGTATTACTTTTGGTAATGAAAAGAAAACACTGAGTTCCAGTTTGTTATATTTCTTCCTCCAAAATTTGAAACAAAATGCATAGTGCTAAATGCAATTGAACTATACATGTCTTTTGGCATGTAAGAAGTTCAAATTGATTATAACATACAGAACATTCTGAGTGAATATCTGCATCAAAAGAGAAAACATTTATAGAGGAACTACATCTACATGGAAGGAAGTATGCCCTGAGGTACCCCAAGGCAATATCTTAGGCCAGGGGTCTGCAACCTTAAACACTCAAAGAGCCACTTGGACCCGTTTCCCAGAGAAAAGAAAACACTGGGAGCCGCAAAACCTGCACACACACATCCGCGCGCGAGAGAGGAGGGGGAGCTTGATTGAAGAGTTTAATTAAAAAGAAATAGAGGCTGCTGTGCATGAGTTCTCTCTCTCTCCTCTCCCCCCCTCTCTCTCTATTTCTCTTTCCTCTCCCTTTCTCTTTCTCTTTCCTCTCTCTCTTTCTCTCTCTCTCCCCCCTCTCTCTTTCTCTCTCTCTCTTTCCTCTCCCTCTCTCTCTTTCTCTTTCCTCTCCCTCTCTTTCTCTTTCACTTTCCTCTCCCTCTCTCTCTTTCTCTCTCTCTCTCCTCTCTCTCTCTCCCTCTCTCTCTTTCTCCCTCTCTCTCTTTCCTCTCCCTCTTTCTCTCTCTTTCCTCTCCCCCTCTCTTTCTCTCTCCCTCTCTCTCTCTCTCTCTCTCTCTCTCTCTTTTCTCTCTCTCTCTCTCTTTCTCTCTCCCTCTCTCACTCCCCCTCTCTCCCTCTCTCCGATCTTCTGCTTACCTGGCAAGCTGGCTTCAGGCTCTTCTCCAACAAGCTGGCACAGATTCTTATTGGGCTGGCTCTCTCCTGCCCTTGCTGCTTCCTGCTTCCTGCAGAGGCGCAGCCAAGGCAGGAGCCCCGCCCAATAAGCTTGTTAGCTCGTCAGAGAACACAGTGAGGACACTCTTTTACACACAGAGAGAGAGGGGGGGAGCGCAAGTGCCTCTCTCTGTCTCTGTCTCTCTCTCTCTGCAAATGGCAGAGGAGGCTGGGAGCTGAAGGAGAAGGCTCAAAGAGCCACATGTGGCTCCAGAGCCACGGGTTGCTGACCCGTGTCTTAGGCCCATTACTCTTCAATATCCTTGTCAATGACTTAGATGAGGGAATAGAAGGGGAATCGTCAAATCTGCAGATGACACCAAGCTGGCAGGAATAGCCAATACTCCAGGAGATAGGCTCAAGATACAGAGGGATCTTGACAGACTTGAACATTGGGCCCTATAACAAGATGAAATTCAATGTAGAGAAAAGCAAGGTTTTACATTTCAGCAATAAAAATCAAATGCACAGGTATAGAAAAGATGGTACCTGGCTTAACAGGTAAGAGAATCACTAATGGACAATCATTTCAATGAGCCAGCAAAGTGATGTAGTTGCCAAAAAAGCTAACAAAGTCCTAGGCTGCATTAAAAGAGGGATAGAATCAAGTTCACATGAAGTGTTAATACCACTTTATGATGCCTTGGTAAGAAAAGAGCAACAAAGAAGATTAGGGGACTGAAGAATAAAATATACAAAGAACAGTTACAGGAATTAGTATGTCTAGTTTAATGAAAAGAAAGACTAGGGGTGATATGATAGCAGTGTCCCAATATCTAAGGGGCTGCCACAAAGAAGAGAGGGTCAACCTGTTCTCCAAAGTCCCTGAAGTTAAGACAAGAAGCAATGGATTGAAACTAATCAAGGAGAGAACCAAATTAAAAGAAATTTCCTAACAGTTGAAAAAATTAATCAGTGGAATGGCTTGCCTCCAGAAATTGTGGGTGCTCCAACAGTAGAGCTTTTAAAGAAGAGAATGAACAACCATTTGTCTCAAATGGTATAGGGTTCCCTGCTTGAGCAGGGGGTTGGACTAGAAGACTTCCAAGGTCCCTTCCAACTCTATTATTCTGTATTCTGAACTTTTGCTAGTATTTCTATAAAACCCCACAGAAATAAATGGAAGTTGCATTTTATTTTCCAAATCTGGAATTCAATGTTGCTGGTATATAGTTATAATTTAAAAAATGAATTCCAATGAAATGATTGAGTTGCCATCTGTTATTCCCATATAAAACATAGATCCCTGGTTTAGAAAAAGGAGAATGGATATCTCTGTGTGTTTCAGTAACAACCATTTTGTTATAATCCTTTGGACCTCATTATATTCTAAAGATAATCTGATAAATAATGTAGTGGAATAAAATTTAAAGGCTCAATGGGGATGGGGAAAGCAAGGGCAACATTAAATAGGATTAAAATTTAATATGATGTTCTCTTCTCATAACTAGTGTTGGGATTCAGCCAGTTCGCACCACTTCGGCAGAACCGGTAGCTAATTTTTTGTTGCCCAGGCCCAGAATGGACTTCTGAAAGCAGCATCCACACAGAGAACCAGTTGTTCACATATTTGAATCTCACCACTGCTCGTAACCATTTGTCTGATGGGCCCTTGGAGATAGAGATTTATTCATTGTTCTTTATAAAATCACAGTGAGTACAAGTGTTACTCCTTAAGCTATCTCTTTTTTATAGATCAATACATGTGTGAACTATTTATATCATTTCTTAGAGACTTAGACCATTTGAATGTTGTGTGAAGCAATACATTTTGCCCAATTCAATTTGTCCATTAAGGAACCTTAATATCATTTTTTTTTGTCCTTTGGCACATGAATGTTCCTAAGAGGAACATCAACACATTTCAATGGATCACTTGTGCCAATACAAATGTATCATTTCTTTGACCATTTGAATGTTGCATGTAGCCAATACAAGTAGGTAGGAAAAGGCACCTGAACTGCCTTTTGGTTCACAATGATGGAAGAAAATTAAATTGTGGAAATAAAGAATGTGTGGGGAGATGGTTAAGCAAGTTACAGGTATCTTACTTTGCCATAAAATTGGAAGTGTGGGAGCATCTTTCCTTATTAAGACTTTATATTAACAGGTATAAGTTTTTGGGAGCTGCAGTGCATTTCATTAGATACATAGAGGGGTTAAGCTAATGCAGATTTTAAAGTGGGGGGAAGTGGAAGACAAGGGGAAAGAAGAACATACATTGGTTACAAAAATGCAGATTATAGGTGAGGCAGATTACAAAAGTATTTTGTCAATTAACACCTCCCAAGTCCTGCTGTGCTGCTTTATCTTGGATGGGAATACTCCTGCGATGGATAGGAAAAGAACATCAGGAGTGTATGCCAAGACTATATATTCCCAGCAGGGTCACCCAAGGTGAAGGTCATCCCAGCTGCTTAGCTAAATCAAGCAGGAATTTATACTGGGCAGCAGCAATAAAGGAATATGCCAGAGGCAGGGAATCACATGTCAATAGCATTAATACATGCTGCATGGGAGAAGGCAATGGTAATCCACTCCTGTATTTTTATCAAAAAATCACATAGATACAAATATCAATTAACAGTTGTAATGTGTTAAAATACATGATGTAACTGGTTGGACATTTTGATATAAAGCAATTGCTTTGAGATTTGCTATAGACTGTCCCAGGTTGAAATAATCTGGCACTACTTTGTCCTTGTTTAGCATTCAGATGTCAAGCATGTGTCCATTAATTCTTTCCCACAAAGTTTGTCACATTTTTCCTAAGTAAAAAACCATGGGGGCATTGTTGGCAGATGACGCATATATCTCAGTGGAGGAAGAGCACATGGAGATGCCTATAATCTTTGTAGGTCTATAATGGTGCTGTTGGTGTAGAGGTGGAAGCAACTAAACATCTGAGTTTGTTGCAAGGTCTGCTTGGCATTATGAGAATCTGCTTCAGGTTGGGTGGTTGTCTATTTGCAAGTAAGGGCCTGATATCCATTGCCTGAGAAAGCGTTTGGAAATTAAATGTGATTCTGTATATATGGACAGTCTATTCCAGGGATGGTGAACCTTTTAGAGACCGAGTGCCCAAACTGCAACCCAAAACCCACTTATGTATTGTCAGGTGCCGGATGGGCATGGCCCATTGGGTGGGTGTGGCCAATTGGGTGGGTGTGGCTGCGGTGGTAACGGCAGACTGGGTGGGACTAAAAAGTTCAATCAATCAATTCCAACTTTGTGAGATCTTTTTTTCCCGCGAGAAGTTGGAATTGATTGATTGATTGAACCTTTTTTTTTTTGCACACAGCGGCAGAGGCCTAAAGCGAAAAGGTTTTATAAAACCCAGCTGAAGGCCTAGGACCGGGGCGACACTGTGTGTGCCCACAGAGAGGGCTCTGCGTGCCACCTGTGGCACCCGTGCCATAGGTTCACCACTATGGGTCTATTCTGCTGCAGAGGCAACGGCATTTATTTGAATGGGCTTTACAGTAAGGCCACTTTGTCAATCAATCATAATTTCCACTTCTGAGAGTCAATAATTATCTTCTTTGGAACTTGAAAATTGGAACGTTTTCCAAGCATGAGTCAAGCCACAATCCTACAGCTCAGAGGCTATGTCTGATAAAAGTTGCTCAAAGCCTGCATGGTGGAACTCTAGAATCAGAAAAAAGTTCCTGAAGATAGAGGATAATGATAAAATTAGATTTAGATATCAACTAGGAACTTAAACAAGATCACCATGAGAATAAGATGCCTGCTATATTTTCAACCATTTTTCCTTTCCAGGACTCCTGCACATTAACCTTGGATCAATGATAACTTTCTTACAGCATACCCACTGCAAAGAATACATATTTTTCTTTCAATCTGTGTTACTGTATTGGTTGTTAACGATTATCTTGGCTCTTTAATGCAATTGCTTTCCTACCTTGTTGAATTATGAAAATTCACTTACTGGTAAGGATACTTTATTGGAACCTTTTATCAAAACTGCGTTAACCACATATAATGTATTGACATCATGTTACTACAGAGTAAATCATTTTTGATTAAAGACTAACAATGAGCCGATGTCTGGATATAAATATTTTAGCATCTTGGAATAAAAAATAATAACCATGCATTTTTATATGGTATAATTTTAAACAGTACTAATAAAAGCAACTTGCGTAGCAGTGCCTATGATACTGATGAACTGTTGCTACAAAATAGATTGTTTGTGCAATTATGTAGCTAATTCTTTTGAGAAACTTTTATTTATCAAAAATGTACTTTCTGCAGAATTTCTCATATGTTCCTCTCAGTGTGAAATTTTGCTCCAGGCAAAAATAGGAAGTGAGACTTGATTTTAGGACTTACCAATATTGAACAGGGTGTGTAGGATTTGTTCATCAACTCAGATCCCAATAGACCATCCCACACTAAAATGAGACAGACAATAAGATAAAATAAGAGCTTTTTAGAAATTCTAGCTATTAGGATCCACTCAACTGTGATGCTATGATCACAATAGCAATAATAATAATGAGGGTTAAAGACAACACAAAAAGAGCAAGTAGTAAGAGTGGGCTAGAATGTGAATCTCCCCAGAGCCAGTAACACTTTAACTACTACACCAGTGGTGGTGAACCTATGGCACGCGTGCCAGAGGCGACACTCAGAGCCCGCTCTGTGGGCATGCGCACCATGTCCCAGAGATGGCAACCATCCCTCTTCAACCAGCTGCCCACTAACTCACCAAGGTCCCACGTGCCGAATGCATCTCAGCATGGCTGGTTTCCCTCCCCCCCCCGGTCCCATCCCTCCTGGCCTTGCATGCTCTCCTTTTTCTGGGCATGACCCACTGCATCACCTCCTCAGCTGTCAGCCAGCCATCCAGCTCAGAGGCGGCTTCTCTGAACTGCTGGCAGCGGAGCCCCAGAGTGGGGCTGTGGCTGCTGACGGACACTGTCGGCCCCATAAGCTCACTGGCCTCTGTGTGCGGGTGCCGATGGTGTCAGGCAGCAGTTGCCCCGGCCCCTGCCTCACCTTGCCCTGCGACAATGGCACCCTCACTACCTCGCCTTGCCTCGCTTCACCCCGCAGGATGAGCCTCCTGCCCAGAGACCCCCTGGATCTCCCCCAATCCTGCTGGCCCCCATAGGCGTCCCTCCCCACGAGCAACATCAAGGTGACCACGTCCACCTTGGCCACACCCAGTCTGCCATGACCACAGCCATGCCCACCCAGTGGACCACGCCCACCTGGCACCCGGAGATAAATAAGTGGGTTTTGGGTTGCGATTTGGGCACTCAGTCTCTAAAAGTTTCGCCATCACTGTACTATACCAACTTGCTCTCACATTGACTTTTAACTGAATTAATGTAATGGTATGCTGCCAATATAATTGATGAAGTGATCTGACTGCCTTACTGCTGACTCAGTTAAGTGCATTGTAGGAACCAGACCATTATCTCATTGTATGGATAGTTAACATTAAGAAGAGCAATGAAAAATATCCAGTGAAATTCTAATTACAATTAAATCTTTATGGACTGAGTTACTAAATTGGAGATAACCTTTGTAAAGGTAGTCCTGTATGCTCTATAATATGTGCATTGTGAAGAAGACAGTTTCATCAAGTCCAGGGAGCACATTGTTGTGATATAGAATTTTAAACTAGGCTTATGGAGAGCTACCATCTGTGAGACTGCATTTGCCCACAAAGTTTCCCCCCTGATTCTAAAGATGACTTGAAATTAGCCACTTCTTCAGTAGGAATGTCATTCAAAAATTATGCACATGCATTCAGAGCAAGCCAGTTAGGAAGATTTCTACCCACAGAATTTAACTCATTGTCTTTTCACCTTTTCCCCCCACCTTTCTTCCTTTCTTCATGTAATTCCTCTCTAATCCCATCTCCATCTAGGGGTTCTCCCCCCCCCCTCTGCTTATTTGCTCTATCTGCTGGAAGAAAACTGAGGCTGTGTGTGTGTGCATTCTTAATGTGAATATGGTTTATATTGGTTGGGAAAATCTTATTTGATTGAATTTTAATTAGCAGTCAGACACATGACACAGTTCTTAATTCAATGCAGGGGGGCTGACTTTTCCCTTTTGTTAGGCACGTGGCTACTGGTAAATATATGCAAGCCTTGATCCCTGCTGGCCTTAAAAAAGCTTCATGCATGCCCCTCCTTTCTTCCTGCAACAAGGAAAAAATTAATAACACCCTTACCAAGGCTCTTACCTTTTCTACACATCCTAGATAGCCAATCTGACAGTTAGGTGGACACACCATTGAGCAGATCAAAACCTTCAAGTATCGAGAGATTGTTTTCCAAGACTGTGTACTAAAATGCTCACTTGGATAATGTAGGAGTATAGCTGTATTAGTCTATGGCAGCCAAAAATCAGAATGTATCTAGTAGCACTTTTTCTGACCAACCTATTTCACTAAAAGGCATAAACTTTCATGAGCTGCATCACTTTTATGCCTTTTAATAAATTGGTTAGTTGGGAAAGGGGCCAGCAACTTCTGATTTTCACCTGTATATCTCAAAATACAGAGAAATTAGCCTCAGCTAATCCAAGTTTACGATTATGCACAATTAAAAAGCATTTAATTAAATTAGAAAATATACAGAAGTCACATGTAAAACCCACGCAGAGCAGTTGTGCAGAGCTCAACTAGGGTTGTATGATCACTAGGATATTCTAGAGGAAAAAATAAAATTTTGAGAAATGTGTTCCAAAGATAAAGCTTTGGTGCATTAGTTTCAGAAGGAATTGACAATATAGAATTGTTGACAAAGTGGTAAACTGTGTTTTGCAAAAGATTTTATTGATTTGTTTTTAAAAATTGCTTTCTTCCTGCTCTTTCCCTGCCTGGGAAAGGAATCATCTTAAATTCAAGACTATCTTCCTTTTCAGTTAATGTCATAGATTTCCATTTGAAACTATTCAAGCTACTGATACAACATGGTACAAAGCTATTACAGAATCTAGTTGTTCTGCTTTCTCCCAGAAGGTAAAAACTGGTCATGGAGAGGATGTGTAGCATCCCTGACAATGCCACAGATCCTGGTCAAGCAGCGCTTATATGCCATGTCCTGCATAGAAGGAAGTGAACGTCCAATAATCTTTTATGCCATCCTCACCATTCTCTTCAAAGCCTTCCTGTCCAAAACAGTAATACTTCCAAACCACACAGTAATACAATATGACAGGATGCTTTCAATTGCCCCTCTATAGAAAATGGCAAAAGACAGGGGAAGGGAGATGCGTTCTTCTCATAAGATGCATTAAATGCAGGAGCTGCTATGTCCACTTCACCGGATGTCCAGATATCAGTCTGAAATGTTACCTTCGCACAATTTCCACCATTATCATTATCACCAACTGCTTTGATAGACATTGCTCAGAGGATTTGTGTTTTAATGATCATGGGATCCTTCTTGTTTATTTTGTTTGCAAGACAATAAGAGAAAGTTTTTTTTTTCAAAAGATAGGATATAAATATCTGTAACAAATAAAGTATAGACAAATCAATAAAGATTCTCACCTGTTTTTTTCCCATGCTAGCCAGGAATTGTAGGGTTATAGCTCAGACATGGGGAATGGCTGAGATTAGGGAAGGATGGTCAGCTCTGTGCAAAAACACTGGAAGGTGAGGGCCCAGGTGGTCTTTTCCCAATCAGAAGGTGATTAATTAGAAACACAAATGGTTCATCTCCAATCAGCAGCCAGGTAGTTGTACAGTGCTGACTTTATTGGCTCCTGCTTCTTTCCTCCTGGATCTTTAAAGTAGAGAAGAATTTTTCTTCTTCTGCATGTGCTCACAAAACCACTTCATTAGTGTTATCTTTTCTAGATAACCCTGTCAAAGAAAGGCTTCAGAAGCTTGTATGGGGTGAGAGCAGGTAACAAATAAAAGAACTGCATGACATTTATGCAATGTATTTTTCCTCATCTATAAAGGAAAAAAATATCTCTATTTCTATCTTTACTTCTACTTCTACGTCAATCTCTATTTTTGGTATAATGTGTTATAATTACTCCCTGAAATCTGAGACCTTATATCCAGAATGTGTTCAGTTTGGAATAATTTTTCCTAGCCATAAGAACATAAGACATAATCAAAAATACTTTGCCAGAAGCACAGATGTATATGAACATCATGTATATTTCCGTGTCACTACAAATCCTTTCTTCCATGAATAACTGAAACTTTCTTGGAACCTCTAAGGTACTTTACTGCAAGCTGATTCTGAAAGAATAAGGAAAATGTGCAAATGTTTTATATCATTTAAAAATAAAGGAAATCAGCAGGTACACTAGGCAATTCAACACCATATAATCCTAACTGCTGGTTTCATTATAATTGTTTCCAGGAAAAATAGACCCAGTTCTCTTTGTGGTTATCTGCACCATCAGTCAACCAAATGGTCAAAGACCAGCATGGAGAGAGTGAAATAAAGAAGAATTTAAAAACATAAAAAATATGAAATACAAAATATTTGTTATTTCCATGTATTGCTTTTATTTTATTTTTTTAGTTCTTAAGTTTTTTTAAAGATGTTTCTTATTTCTTTGTGTAATTTTTATTTTGTATATTGTATTTTTTAAAAAAATTGTAATAATAATAATAATAATAATAATAATAATAATAATAATAGCAACAACTTTATTGTCAGTTTGAATGTACACCAATCAGCATACATCAAAATGAAATTTCGTTGCATACAGCTCTCAAAGGGTCACCACCTCCGATATACACTCCTTGTTTGTGGCCAACTCAAGTTTCAGATCATCCATTTTAGTCTCTAGGGAGCGAACGATGGCAAACAGGACAGATGGAAATGGAGCTCCATGTGGATTAGCCCGCAAATTAGCTTGTATTCCTGCAGGACAACCTCATCTCCTTTCCTTTTTCTGATCCTGTCTCTTCCACCTTTTCCTTAAAAAGGCCTTGCTTCTTTTCGCCCCTGGAGCACACTGCCTCTGCCACCAACTCCTCCAAAAGCCTCTCTCCCTTCCTCTAGGTCTGCCAACAGCCTCATCCAGTTCCTTTGCTCCATAAGCCCCGGGACCTCTCCTTCTCTGCCTCCATTGGAAACAGCCCTGATTTGCAATAGAATACATTGCTGGGCCAGCAGACAGATCTTGCTGCTGGCAGAACAATTTCAAATAGCACCAACGACTTTTAACGGTCTCACCAACAGTTCCAAAACAGGTAGAAGCTCGCCATACCAGCAAAGATTGTCAGCTGTACGTTACCTTAGTTCCACCATGTTGCTCAAACACATTAAATCCTTCCTGATCATGTGGCTTATATCCCTTTCACCTTCGAGACCCAATGCAGCTGCAGCCGATCCAGGCGCCGCCATCTTAAAAATGAGGTGAAATGAAATGAAGCAAAGTGCTGTTGGAGACTTTTTCTTATTAATAACCATTGACAGGGTTTCCAAAATATCTTGAATGCAGAGAGCCAGCTTTGTGATCCTGCCAGGGAAGGGAGGCTGGCCTCCCTTATGCTGGTCTTTGAAATAATAAAGGTTAATTCATTGGGTATCTGCATAATCCTGATTTGATTTTCCTTTTATGATGCTTCTGTTAAATGATAAGCCTGATCATTAATGGTTTTATAACTAAGTTTTATAAGCCATTCAGGAAACCTTGGAGATGGGGAGAGGGCAGAAGTCAATAAAACAGCTATAAAGAAAGAAACTAGTTATATGAAGAATATCAGATTTCTCATTTAAATGGCACCCCATTTGAGCAACCATCCTCTTGTCTTCTGCTGAGAGTTCAAGCTATTTCATAGTCTACCCTTGCCAGGCTGAACACTGCCATGTATGAAAAGTCAAATTTCACACCCTAGCCCAGACTGAAAAGGCAGAATGTAGCAGTAGTAGCACTTTTTGGGAAAATAATATTAATAGTGGCTATAGAAATTGGGTAACTCTAATATCTGTTTAGTACAAACTTTCCTTAAATTTCATCATGAAATAGCTGTTGCATGAAATCTATACTACTATGCCTCAGTGTTTTGAATGCTGATATTTTTTTGTATTTTTGTGCCCTTGAGTCAATGATGACTTTTAGAGACAACCTGCACTAGTTTTTGCAGTTTTCTTGGCAAGAATTTGGAAACAGTTTGCCACTGCCTTCTTTCTAAGGCTAAGGGAGAATGACTGGTCCAAGATCAACCAGCTGAATTTGTGCCTAAAGTGAGACTAGAACTCACAGTTATCCAGTTTCTAGCCCGGTGCCTTAACCACTACCCCAGGCGGGTTCTAGGTAACTATACAATGCCATGATCCATATATATTTTACAGGATCCCTATGATAAGTAGTGATGAGTTGGGTCAAGCCCCTGATTCTCTTATCTCTATGTTCACGAAAAGATTGAAAAGGAAAATTCCAATGTGTTTGTAAGCAACATCCCAGCTCCGGCAATTTCCACAGCATGAACTCCCCTTTGATTTTGCATTGCTGACTAACGCTTGTGCCAGAGAATTCACACAGAGAAATTCTATTTTCCTTGACATTATGGGAACAAAGAAAAGAAATTAAAGAATGAAATGCACTCAGGATATTGAGTTGTGATTGTTCAGCATTGCTTTATGTTATTTTTGCTACTGTTATAAATTTGAATACTGTGTGATCCTCGAAGCAAAGTGTATCTTGACTGGTTTGAGCAAGCTGCCAACTCTGCACTATGACTAACAACATCAAAAGCAAGCTTATTACCATTTTACTGGCCCCAAGTGCCACTTCCTTCCTCTTTATTTTACTGCTATGCTACGTCTGCCTGAAACAATAAAAGACTAGGAGACCTACATTCACTTTTATCCCATTATTCAGAAAGGAGTAAAAGGATGCCATCCATTTGTCTAATCCATCAAAACGTGGTACCACTGTAGTGACCTTAATAATTCCTTGGATGTTGATCAATATTTATCATCTGAACATGTTATAGGAAAATCAGAAAGTGACCTCATATACAACTCAGACTAATTCTAAGTGCAGTAGAAATCTGTGTCTTGTTATGCAGCATATCAAGGATAATCCAGAATGCAGTTACGACCACTGAAGCCCACAATGATTGGCACAAAATCACATTTAATGGGATAAACATCAATTGCTAAGATAATCATTAACAATTATAAACTATCTCTGGTTTTAAAGGATAAATGTTAGCAGAATGTTTATATCAAGACAGTAGCATCCAGGATTTTATTTTGTTTAATGTTATATGTCAATGATGTATTTGATATCTGGGGATTTTTTTTTTGGTACACATGGCTTTTTGTTTTTGTAGTTGGTTTCAGATGACAGTTAGTTTGTTTTCTTTTTCTTTGTTCTGTATTTTATCTTTGGAGATAAAGAATAATTAATAATTAATAACCAACAAAAAAGAAAAAATACAATAACATTCAGTATTTAAACAGCTGTATGGATGAAATGTTAATTATTATTATTAGACTGATTAACTCAGGTTCTACAGTATCAAAAAAGGAAGACCCATACAAATGAATAATATGAATGAGTTACACCTTCTGACCAATATCTGTAACACAAGAGCTGAGGAAGACTTATATGTATTTGGTGTAGCATTATATGAAATCTGATGGCTTGCTATATGAATAGAATTTTGGATTAAAAAAGCTTGGAAAGCCATCCAACAGAGCTGGATGAAATTTGGTTGTAAGCAATGATGTTCAAAATTAAATTAAAAGCCATACTTGTCCATGGCATAGCTTTTAAAACCAGTTCCAAAAGATATTTCTAAATCAATTTCACAGCTCCTACCCAACACTGCAACCTTGAAAAGTCAATGTAGAGACAAAGGAAAATGACCTTGTCAGAAATACATATGAAATATAACCTAGGTGAAGGGGCTGAAACATTATCTAAGTCCAAAACAATGAGATAATATTCCAAAGTGACTTAGGCAGACACTTCCCTAATCTGTCAGAGCATAAGAAGAAAGTGGAGATATAGAACAATCAAACTTGTAAGATTCTGTAATTATAGCCAATCTCAGTAAGAGTAGTTTTGGCATTCTTATAGTGTTAATTTCCTTTTCTGATCTACTAGTGGGGCAGGGGAAGATATATAGTGAATGGGTTTCATGTTAAGAATATGTAAGCAGAAAATCCCATTTTCAAAAGGGAAATCTAGAATTTGCTATTGTAAATTGCTGCTTGCATGTTTTAGTAAATATAAATATTAGTCAGGAAGTTGCTTTGAGAAAGTTGTAATTTTATAAAAACCCTATTTGCATAATTCATGCACAACAATTATGTGTTAAGGTGGTATCAGGGGAGTCGACTTCATCTGTCACTGATGCTGCAATCTTGAGTTTCTCCCTGCTTAAATGTGAATTGCTAGTTTATGTTAGGATTCCACACTATCTGGAAGTCTGGAAAAAATGAATGCCATTATTATATGAAGTCCCTATGTGCGAGAAGACAAATATGTACAGTATATGTATGGACCACAGAGAATGTAGTTAGCTGACATTTGCATGAGATAAGTAGAAATTAGGATCACTTAAAAATAGTACTTTCAGTTAATCAGGCAATCAGCCACCGCCACCAGCACCCCATTTGCCACTGCCACAATCTGAGTAAAAATGATTTATTTAAATGCTCGGTGTCTCCAAATCTTAACTGAATATGTGATAAGAGCTTTTAAACAAGAACGTGTAAGTAGCTGCTTTACCTGAACAAAAGGCACTGATGAGGAGGTGTGAATTTCATTTACATTTCTTCCATTATGGTTTCTTTCTTTTAAAATACGGGTTTTATTTTTATTTGTTTTTTTATTGTTGCAGAAGTATGTTCTGCAAAGAGCAAAATGTCTGTCTTTCCATGCCACATACTTTTTGGATATTCCTGACATGAATGCAAAATTGTCTTTAAAATAATTCTACAGAAATAGGTGATAAAAAATGCAAAAAGTCTGAATATATATTCTTTGTTACAATTCAGCCCTTTCCTGATGTTAATCTAAACAGCATGTGTAGGTAAAATGAGTATGTGAGCTCTGCTTTTGTCCATTTTCCCAACCACCTTCATCTTTCCAATGCTGAAAATCTGTGTAGAAAGTTTCCTCCCTATTCATAAAGATTCACTAATGTTTTACTATAATCAGGGTTCCCCTTGATGGGCTATGGACCCCTTATAATAGTGAAGAAGATTGCACATTCCAATGATATTGCGAGCTATATAAAGGGGGATATGCTCTTCCAGAAAGACCATAGATCAGCAGTCAAACTATATACAACCCATTGGAGAAGGAGTGACAACCCAAGAAAGTATTCTATCAAGAAAACCTAGAGGACATTCATATCTGGGATAATCTAAATGGTATCCTGGATGTGATGAGATCCTGAAGTCAAAATATATCCAGCAAGTTAGTGGGGGGAGGAGGGAAAGAGGGCAAATACAGGTAGGATTGGTGCTTATAATATGGCTGGATTACAGCTAAAGGAATATCCAGTAGCTGATGTGACATGAAGCAAAAAGGAAGTTTGATGTTACATTGGTATGTGAAAAGCCAGAAATATGAACCAAGGCAAATCTGATGTTGTCACAATAGAAATGTCAAGACTGAATCAAAAATACATTTACAAGAATTTGAAGAAACATTGCATGCAGGCAAACATAACAAATTGTTCATTGAGTCACGATGAGTAAAAAAAAAAAAAGACTGAATGACTGAACAGCAACAAAATAATCAGTGTTCTAAATCATAGAATGGGTTTCTATGAGCACTGATACCCAGTGATATCATATTTAAATGGACTGCCCATATCATATTTAAATGGACTGCCCATCAATGCCCAAAGGTTCTGCAAAAAAAAAAAGAAGAAGTTTTAATGACTTTTTAAAGGAAAAGAGATTGAGAACATTCTGTTTCTCAAGTAACCAGGTACTACAGAGTGTAGGATGATTATAGAGAAGACATGCTGATGGGCTTCCCCAGTGGTGGGATTCAGCCAGTTCACACCACTTCGGCAGAACCAGTAGCTAATTTTTTGTTGCCCAGGCCCAGAGTGGACTTCCGGAAGCAGCATCCACACAGAGAACTGGTTGTTCACATATATGAATTCCATTACTGGGCTTCCCCTCGTAGGAATACTTTTTTACAAAAGTAATATGATGGCTGCCCTATATTTACAAATGACATATATTTGATATTCCTCAGTATCAGAAGAATGGAGGAGGAGGAGGAGGAGGAGGAGGAGGAGGAGGAGGGAACTGGATCAGGAATGAGATCTCCAATATTTATGATAGTCAAGGACCAGAACTATAATTCAGACAACTAAAGTATTCTATATAAAATAAGGAATAAATAATTAGAAAAGGACAAAGCCACAGACCACTATGCTGCATTACAAGTTCTATTAAGCAAGGACTGCTGAATTTCTAAAACTAGTATGCATAGGAAATAATAAAATAAAACTCATGTTCAGTTATTAACATTTTAAACTGTTTAAAAAGATATGCAAAGTAATTTTATCATTAAAATGAATAGCCCAAAATGTAAAATCATTTGCATTAAGTGGCCATTGGTTAGATTTGGTAATCATAAAATAATCAAATTATAGATTCCCACTATATTGTCCTTAAAGTTCTGAACAATCTTCTCATCAAGTAGTTCAGGCAATTGAACAAAATGTAGCTACTTTCTTAGAGGTTATTTCTGAGGTATCTGCTAAGAGAGAGAGTATAAAATCACTGGGCATCCTGTAGTGCTTAGAGATTAAGAATATTATAATTAAATATCTGCATAATCTGCAGAACAGAGTTCCAAACAAACCACTGTTCTTAGAACATGCTGGGAAGTTACTAAATATAAGAAGCAATTGTGGAAATAAGTTTATAAATAAGGATGTGTAAAAGATTCTGGGCTTGAAATAGTTGTTCTGAGTATTCCCAGCTCAAAACAAAACAGAACATTTCAAAAGTATTTTATACAATATTTATACTTGGAATGTTGTTTCAAGGATCCTAAGATGTTCTGAATGCTGCAGTTTGATTTTTGTGGATTGAGATTGGATTTTCTTCTTCCTTTCTTTAAATGTCTAGTCTCAGTCTTGGCAATTTAGGATATGTGGACTTCAGTTACAATATGCTGGCTGAGGAAATCTGGGGGCTGAAGTCCATACATCTTAAAATTGCCAAGGTTGAGTAACACTGATTTAGTCTAACTATCTACTGATTATGTCCTGTTGATATCAGCTTAGACTACATGGAGTGACTATAGCAGTGATGGCGAACCTTTAAGAGACTGAGTGCCCAAACTGCAATCCAAAACCCACTTATGCATTGTCGAGTGCCGGTGGGTGTGGCCCATTGGCTGGGTGTGGCCCATTGGGTGGGCGTGGCCAATGGGGTGGGCGTGGCAGAGTTGGCCTGCAATACTGAATTCTAACTACTGTGCCATACAAGTCTTGGACATGGTAACCCTAATCCTAAGTGGAAATGCTACTTAATGTATGATTACTCTTTGATTTATCTTGCAGATAAGCAAAAGTACCATAAAAGTAGATCAAAATGGGTGCGTGCACATGCAGCAAATGCTTCATACACAAGTTTTTCTAATGCTACTCAGTCTGTAAATTGTTACTGCAAAGGCTACTGCTATTAACTCTGTTTAGGGCTTTTGGACTTTGTTGTGCATATAGGCTCATTCTGTACATATTCTGAGGATTATTTAAGGACATTATTGCTATCTGAAAGACTGGAACAGTAGTTGTGGATCTATTGGTGTGTGTATATTTTGCATAAGTGTATTGTAAGACTAATTATATTTAATAGAGTAAAGAGACAGTACTCTTTTTTACAAAACCTAAGGAGGCAAACAGATTCAATAATTAGCAGTAGAACAGAGTTTTGTTTCTTCGACTGGGCTTTTCTGCCTATGTGACATACGCACACATACACACATACACACATACACACACATACACAAACACCTGTTGCTTGAGTCTGTTTTTAGTAGAGATTTTTTTAAAAAGCTATTTTAAAAAAACTAAAAAAAAAGTCTTACTAGACCGCTGGAGAGAGCAGACATGCAGAAGTGGGGGTCTCCTGAATAATCTAATTAAAAACCTAAGAAAAAAACCCAAACATTTATAGAATTGCAACCACAGGAAAAAAAAGTGAATGGAGGAAAAGATTGGACTTGGAGAAAAGAGAAATCTTGAAAATCAAACATTTATTTGGATACAAAGTTCCAAATTCTGATGAGTTCTACTTGCAGCATAATCAGATTGCAGTTCTTTTGTTCCTTTGTTCTCCTGATGACATTGGTAAAATACCAGCACTGACAAAGTTTTTCAGCATTGAGAAAATTTTCTTTATATGAACTGAACTGTTTTTCTTCAATATTGACTGCATAGTTCTTTTTATCATTAAAAGAGCATACTTACTCAGACATAATTGCAAAATGAATTACATACAGATCTGATTGCATGGGTTTTCTTTTTCCCTCTCTCTTTCTCTAATGAAAGAAGTGCAGATCTGTTGCAAAGGTGCTTTTTTTTCTTTTCTTTTTCTCTTTGCATATTTATAAGGATTTATAAGGATTTCAGTCTTTACTAACTAAATAATCATGAATGCATTGAATACAATTTTTTTTTAATATATTGAATGATCCTGAGAAAATGGAGTGAACATTTTAAAAAATTGTTACAACTATTGCAAAGTTTTACAGCCGGATGATAACGTTTTATTACATAGATCATAAATACTCCAGAACTGCTTTTATTACCCTGAACTGAAATTATCATTCTACCTTCTTTTGTGGATTACAAATAATAAAGAGATTGCAATATTTTTTACAATATTTTTAAATTTCTAATACTTTTAAATATTTTGTAGATTTTTGTGGGCTACTTGGTGTTATCTTTTTGTATCATATATATGTATATTTGTACAATGTTTTTTTTACACTAACAAGCTGACATTTCTTTTTTTGTGCTCTCAGCTGAGATATTATTTTTTCCCTTTTAAGCCAAAATTTTGCTTTACTTTGCAAATTTTATTTATCTGTCAATATATGTGTGAATTACAAACTATATCAAGAGGGCAACATCAAGATTAGCTACAGCAGGGATTAAAAAGAGAACTTGAACTCTTTGAACAAAGACGTGAGAGGTAGCCCAGCTGAGAGGTGGCCCAGCTAGAGATGGCCTGGCAGCTGAACTGAGATGTGGCCCAGCTGAGACGCAGACCAGAGTCCCAACCGAGAGGTGGCCTGGCAACCGATCTGAGAGAATGAGAGACAGCCGAGCTAAGAGATGGAAAGGCAACCCAGTGACCCAGTCTGACACCTGAGCAGAGCCAGTGTGGTGCAAATGGAGGGCACTGAGCAGTGGTGAAATGGAGCTGGGATGTAATCTGTCAGGTCCCGGTGATTTATATTTGTCAAGGTCAGATAAGTGTTCTCTTACCATTTTCTTGCTTATTTTAATTTTTGTTTCTAGCTTGTCTTTTGCAGTGTTTTTGTTTTGGTATGACTGGCCACTTTGTCATCCAAAAGGTAGAGCAGGGAACTAGAGGAAAAACTATACTGGACCTAATTCTTACTAATAGAGGAAAAGTGATAGAGGAAGTTGAAGTTGCCTGAACCTTGGGCGAGAGTGACCACATCATATTGGAATTCAATATAATGCAAACATAAGCAATAGAATAATCCAACCAGTGTCTAAGAGCCTAAGAAAATTTCATGGATGAAAATCCTAAACAGGAAAACAACTCAAGAAAGGTGGGCAGCACTGAAAAATATGATCATAAAAGTCCAGTCCAACACAATACCATTAAGAAAGAAAAACAAGCAATCCAAGAAGAAACCAGCATGATTGCACAAAGATCTCTCTGATAAGTTAAAAGACAAAAAGGATAAGTACAAAAAAGGGAAAGAGGGACACATAACTAAGGCAGAATATCAGCAGATAGCCTGAATCTGCAAAGATGAAGTCAGAAAAACAAAAGCTCAGAATCAACAAAGACTTGCAACAAAAGTCAACGATAATTTTTTTAAAAAAAGTTTCTTTCAACATATAAATAACAAGAAGAAAGTCAAGGAACAGTTGGTCCACTAAAGAGAGAAGATGGCAATGAAATAACCAGCACTAGAGAGAAAGCAGAGCTGCTTAACTCATTCTTTGCATCAGTTTTCACATAAAAAGAAACTATAACCCAAACTACCAAAAACATAACTGTAAAAGACAGACTAGAAATAAAAATTAAAATAAGCAAGAAAATAGTAAGAGAATACCTATCTGACCTTGATGAATATAATCACCAGGACCTGACAGATTACATCCCAGAATCCTGAAGGAGCTGGCAGATGTTATCTCAGAATCATTGTATCATATCTTTAAAAAATCTTGGAGCACTGGGGAACTACTGGAGGAGTGGAAACAAGCTGATGTGATTCCCATCTTCAAAAGGGGGAAAAAAACAGACCTAGGAAACTATAGACCAATCAGCCTAACATCAATACCTGGGAAGATACTGGAAAAATTAATCAAAAAATAGATCTGTGAACATCTAGAAACAAATAAAGTTATAACTAGAAGCCAGCACTGGTTTGTTAAAAACAAATCAGGCCAAACCAATCTTATTTTATTCTTTGACAAAGTGTCTAAATTAGTAGACCAGCGAAAAAATGTGGACATAATATATTTAGACATCAGCAAGGCATTTGACAAAGTAGACCACAACTTACTTCTTGGTAAGCTAGAAAAATGTGGGATAGCATTACCACCAGATGGATTTGTAGCTGGCTGACAAACCATACTCAATGAGTTATCCTTAATAGTACTACATCTACATGGAAGGAAGGAAGCAGTGGGGTACCACAAAGTTCTGTCTTAGGCCCAGTACTCTTCAAAATCTTCATAAATGATTTAGATGAGGGAATAGAAGGGGAACGTGTCAAATTTGCAGATGACACTAAGCTGGCAGGAATAGTCAACAACCCAGAAGACAAGCTCAGGATCCAAAAAGATCTTGACTTGAACAATGGGTTGTATCCAACAAAATGATATTTAATGTGGAGAAAAGCAAGGTTTTATCTGAGCAAGGATAACCAAATGTTCAGTACAAGTACCTGAGCAAGGAAAACCAAATGTACAAGTACAAATTAGGTGAAACCTGGCTAAAAAACTGTAACTGTAAGAGGGACCTTGGAGTCCTAGTGGATAATCACTTAAACATGAATCAGCAGTGTGCCGCAGCAGCCAAAAAAATGTAATGCAATCCTGGATTGTATAAACAGAGGCATAGAATCAAAATCACATGAAGTATTAGTACTGCTTTATAAAGTCTTAGTAAGACCACACCTGCAATACTGCATCCAGTTTTGGTCACCACATTACAAAAAAGATGTTGAGACTTTGGAAAAAGTACAAAGAAGAGCAACTAAGATGATTAAAGGCTTGGAAACAAAAACATATGTAGAACAGTTGCAGAATTTGGGTTTGGCTAGTCTAGAGAAAAGAAGGATTAGGGAGTATAGAAGGAATGGCAGCATTCCAGTATTTGAGAAGCTGCCACCAAGAGGAAAAGATCAATTTATTTTCCAAAACATCAGAGGGTAGGACAAGAAACAATGGATGGAAACTAATCAAGGAGAGAAGCAACCTGGAATTGAGGAGAAATTTCTTAACAGTGAAGACAATTAACCCATGGAACAGCTTGCCTTCAGATGTTGTGAGTGCTTCATCACTGGAGGTTTTTAAGAAAAGATTGGACAGTCACTTGTCTGAAATGGTATAGGATCTCCTGGTTGAGCAGGAGGCTATACTAGAAGACCTCCAAGGTCCCGTCCAGCTGTATTCTGATTCTGAAATCCTACTGGCCATTTTCCTCAAAGGTTAGATGTAAGGCAGCACTCAGCAAGAGCTACTATCATGATCGGAGCAGGAAATGCAAGCCAGCATGGACAAATTTGCAGCCGCTTGTGACAACTTTGGCCTCTTCATCAACACGAAGAAAACTGAGGTGATGTACCAGCCAGCTCCAAAAGCCCAATACCAAGAGCCTACCATCACAGTGAAGGGACAAAAACTGCAAGCAGTGGACCAATTTACGTATCTTGGTAGTACCCTCTCNGAGGTCAACTGTAGAATTGCCAAGGCAAGTTCTGCATTTGGCAGACTGCGAACTAACGTGTGGGACCGCCGTGGAATAAGCCTTGCTACTAAGCTTAAGGTTTACCAGGCAGCAGTGCTAACTATCCTGATGTATGCTAGTGAGACCTGGACAGTGTACAGGAGGCACGTTAGGCAACTGAATTACTTCCACATGACTTGCCTTCGTAGAATTCTGAGGATCCGGTGGCAGGATAAGATACCAGATACAGAGGTCCTCTCCAGAGCAGGCCTATCATCAGTTTACACTCTGTTGATGAAAGCCCAGATGCATTGGGCAGGCCACGTTGTAAGGATGCCAGACCATGGCATCCCTAAACAGCTCTTCTATGGTGAGCTGTCTCAAGGAAAGCGATCGCACGGGGGACAAAAGAAGCGATACAAAGACACGCTGAAAGCATCTCTCAAGTCCCTGGATATCGACACCATCTCTTGGGAACTTTTGGCGCATGATCGATCGACATGGCGTACCCTGGTTTACCAGGGGTGCCAGACATATGAACACAGGAGGACAATCTTGGCACAAGAGAAGCGAGCACTCCGTAAAGCCAGAGCTGCAAATGCTAAAGCAACAGTGTCCACATTTCTCTGTTCAGTATGTGGCAGAACATTCCGTGCTAACATCGGTCTCATCAGCCATCTACGGACACACCGTTGATGGCCCACAATCCACAAGATGTCAAGGTCTTCATCGAAATCGATGGACAAACAACAACATTGTTGTTCTGGAATGAAAAGCAAATAAGCAAGGGGCTTATCTTTAGTTCTTGTGCTTTCAACTTCTAAATAAATGTTTTGAGTTCAGTTGCTTTATTACAAATGCAAAATAAATGTACTTATCATTTTAAATACATTTCTCCTATTAGGTATTCTTGATTGCTTGTTTAACATGTGCATTTAGGATTATGTAGCATTCTATATTTGCAAAATTGATATTGTTGAGTAATTTAGAACTGAAAAGAGTCTTGGTAAATGCACTCTTGATTTTTCTATACAAAGAAATGCACTCATTGTGTTGAATGGTGCTATGAAGAAGATGGCCAAATCTGAAGTCATTAGCATTAGCCACACAAAGAGGATCACGAGAGTAATAACAATCCATCTCTTCTCTGTCTATTCAAACATTTTTCAAAAGCCTCTTTGAAAAGATGTTGGTGGCATAATCCTCTAGAAGGCATTGATATGTTTCATTATGACAGTCTCTGGCAGTTCATCAGTTCTGCACAGGATGTGATCTTCTCCTCCAGCAACCAAGCTAATTTGTTTCCATCTATAGCTTTTAGATACTCTAGCCCTTGGCCTTATTTTTTTGCAGTATCTTCTGAAAAAAACCGACAAGCAAGCAAAACTTTTGACATTATTTTCTGGATGGATTTTAGGAGTGGAGGGAATAAAGATTGATGCTTAGTATATGCTGGGTAAAAAAAAATCACTCTAGACACGGGAATTCAAACTGAGTTATTTTGGAATATTATAGTTCGAGGACCAGTTGAATAAGTATGCAGGAATGATAACCAACACAACCTATTCTAACATGATGTAGATGCAATTATAGATTGATATGTAATTAGCAAGGGTTGCTAATGTAGGAGGCAGAGGTTTAGAAGAGGTTAATTTGATAGTGTGGATGTATCATTTTGAAAGAAGCCAGATAAAATGTCTTCACTTGATAAGGTCAAAATTGACTACTGTGTTCTTGAAGTGGTTGAAAGCTGATAGAGTTTTATTCTTTTTTCAGTCTGTCTCAAGAATAAATTCAGATATATGTGTGAGTATGCATACATCTATATGATATATTCAGCTGTTTAAATTTCATGCATAAATGCCAGATGGAAGATTAATGCAAAATTATTTCATAATGCAGAATATGGAATTTTTCTAAATTATTTTGTTGTATGAAATGCTTTGTCCTTTCAGCATGTTTCTTTCAGCTTTACAAAATCATATTTTGCATCTTTCCTTACTGATACTAACTAGACAGTACCTTTCCATGTAATGTCCCTAATACCATTGAAGAGCTGGAATTTCTTTTTCAGTTCCATATCAGCTGTTATCCTTTTCATTTACTATTTAGGTATTATGTCAAAACAGTTTTTAAAAACTTTGTTCTCCCCTCCTCTTTACTTGGCTAGAACTTTATTATTTCAGCAGGAGACTTCAAATGGATAGTTCTCAGACGTGTTATAAGATTTCACTTATCTTCCATAGCTACTTCTATATCATTTTCATTTTTTTCATTCATTGCTCAACACTGCTTTCTGGATGTTGTGGGCAGTTGTATTTGCCCCTCTTGCAACACTGTCTGTACAAAGACTTTACTTGCTATGAATCCACAAAAGTATTGTTCTCTGAACACATCAACAGAGATGTCTGGTTTCCTTTGACTCCATTGAGTCCATTGCTGTCTTGCTCAATATATGTTGCTCTCTCCTTTGTTCCAGTACCCAGTATGGCCCTTAGATTAGCTTAGTTGCAGCCCAAATTTAGTACATTTGTCTGAATGGTAACTGTAGTTAGAACAAAACTGAACTGAATTGGAGAGAATTTAAATTTAATCAGTGAAATGCAATCAGCTGTGTATTTTCTGTATATGTGGGGGTTTCCTCTATTACACCGGGCATCTCAGTTCAGTGATAACTTTTTTGTGGATTTGGAGACTTCATGGAGAAGACTACCAGTGACTGCTAATACTATTGTGCAGTCTTTGGTGCTCTCTCAGCTTGATTGTTTACTTGCAGACATGTCATTGCTCAACTGGCAGCATCATCAACTGCCAACCAGTTATATCAAGGACTCATCAATTCAATCCTAAACTACATATATTGTCATTTGTGGTGGCAGTCCATTTTGGATCTAATTTCTTCTATTGCTTTAATAAAACAGACCTAGATGAAGGCTAACATAATATTCCAAAAAAAGATTCTGTAGGCAACTTAACCTGCCAATTTTTTTCCTGTTAAAGGAAAATTTCTCCTAATAAACTTTAAAATAAAGTTTCTGGACAGCCAACTACATGCCTGGGTGAAAAAAAGTTTGTGTTATCTCTTTCTTCTGACACAGATCCTTTATTCAATATGATGATGATAATGCTGTTAATTCATTAATTCACTATAAATGTCTTGGCTTTGCCCTCATATTTTCCACCTATTTGAAAAGACAACAAGAGTATGAGGCAGAGTTCCTTTATTTCTGAATGTCTCTTAAAAACAAATAGCCCATGAAATAAGGCTGAACACAACAGCCCTTGATATATTATATCTCAGTGGTATCTGACAAGCCTTTTCTCTCATGATGCAATTCTCTTCTAATAATTTAGTCTCAGCCTATTAAAAAACAATTACAGATAATGTATCCAGGCAAGTGGTGAAGGATATCCAACACATCAATTGTTGAAAAGTTATCAAAACACCATTCTCAAAAAAGTAGTGCTATTGATTTTTTTAATCATTTCAGACACAGGTCGTTCTTCCTTCCTTCCTTCCTTCCTTCCTTCCTTCCTCCCTCCCTCCCTCCCTCCCTTCCTTTATTTTATTTATTTATTTATTTATTTATTTAATTTTTATCCCGCCCTTCTCCTTACGGACTCAGGGCGGCTGACAGCCTTATAAAACAGATACAACAATAAAAATACCCAGTTTAAAACCTAATTAAAAAGAAATATTTACTGTGGCCTATGTCAATTAAAATTACTCTTAAAACCCCACTAAAATTCCCCTAGGCCAATC
>NW_015386846.1:214864-241271 GCF_001527695.2 Protobothrops mucrosquamatus | reverse complement strand
TCCGAGGGAGCCAAAATTTCGCCCCCTATAGTCAGCGATGGAGTCAGCTGACTATGCCGAGGCGCCGGCAGCCACAGCCACTCGGTCTTGGAAGGGTTGAGCCTGAGTCTGTTCCTCCCCATCTAGACCCTTACGGCCTCCAGGCAATGGGCCATCACGTCAAGGGCATCGTTGGGGTGGCCTGTGTGTATTCTTAATAAAAATTATAGACACTAAACTTACAGAAGATTAAATAGAGACGATTAAGATTACAAGGGGAAAAAAAGAAAAAGAAAAAAGGAAAACAGAAGAAAAATAAGAATACAATAAAGAGAAAAATACATAAATCTCTTTTCACATCCAAACAAGTTAGGTGATGATTTGATGGCAAGTAATCATCATCACATATGATCTGTCTAGAACAGCCTCTTAAGGAAAAGTTTGCATCCACCATCATTTCCTGATATTTTCATATATTAAGTTAAAGTTGCCAGGTTTGTTTTTGAAACATTGCTTATATGTTTTGAATTACTTTATCTTTGTGAGTTTTGTAAGATATTTTAATTATTCATTTATGTTTGGAATGGTTTAAAATACCATTTAAATTTCCTGTATGGTAAAAAAAATGGTTTATTTCTGGAATAAATTCAGCAGACAGAATTGAAAAAACCTTAGGGGAAAAAATATATGAGATTTTTCATTTACCCCCCCCCCCAAATCCGACATTTTTGAGGTTGATTATATTATTGTTTGATTAGTAAGTGAGAAAATACAAATAAATCTTCTCTGTTGTTATATAAAGAAAACATAGAATTTGTCTGTTGTATATGTAGTGTGTGTGTATGTATGTATATAGGTTTTACTTTTGTTCTATGAAAACACATGCTGTAGATCACTTCATAGGTGTAAGACAATAAAAATTATATAAATATCTTTATTTAAAGCCTTACATTTTGTAAGAAAGCAAAACTCTGAAGAGAAGGGAATGTGTTTCAGTGCAATCAGTGAAAAGCCATTATTATTAATATGAATAAACTTTTTCAGTTTGAGAGAAAAGACACCCACTTCTCTAAAAAAGGATGATACAGCAATGATAGTGACTCCACTGCAAAAAGAAAAGCAACTAGCTAGGTGTGAGGCAGCAGAAAACAAGTAATCCTACAGAGTGAGCTGTCACTAGTTGTACTGTAGCAAATTTATCATTAATGCAGCCTTTGTCAACCTGATGTCCTCCAGGTTTGTGTGGCTTCAAATTCTTGAGATTACAGTATAGTTCCAACAGAATAGAGTCTGTAGCCTTCAGCATTTCAGAAGGAGGAGGACAAATTTTCTCTCCTTCACCATGCAGCATACAAATTGTCTCTTTTCATCTAAAATTAGATTATGTTCTATATTCATGTGATCAATGGAGTGGTTCAACAGACTGCATTATACATGCACATTCTTTTTTAAAAAATGTATTTTTAAAATGTATTTCAGTGAATAAATGAACTTTTATGCTGCGAATGGAAACGTTTGGGTTGGAAGGGGCACATTTTAAAAAACAGTGAGAAAGATAGTGTAGATAAGGTGACATCACCGAAGTAGGGAAGTCCTATGATATCTTTTTTTAAAGGATTTTTTGAAATATGTTTGTTTGGATATGTTAAATAAAAGACAGCATAATTACTTGCTTCCCTGCAAAAAAAATAAATAACCTCAAGCCAAAAAATCTAAATAAAGGCATAAAATCATATTATCCTTTTTCTAATGGCTAATTCATAGGTTAAATGAGATTGAGTCTGGTGTAGTGATTAAGACATCAGGCTAGAAACCAGGAAATAGTGATCATTAGACAGAAAGTCAGCAGAATGTCACATTTTTTCAACCCTAGGAAAGAGTCAATGGCAAACCACTTCCAAAAACCTTGCCAAGAAAACTTCCAAAACTTGTCTTGACAATTGCCAGGAGTCACTGACTTACATACACATTCCCCCCCTCCCCAAAAATGCATAGGTAACAAAAAGAGGGAAGCTAGGAAGTAGTGCATAGGTTATGGCTGATCAATCCATATTCTTCCTTATTCTCCAATAGACCCCTTTTTAAGTCTGAGGTTTGCTTTCTAGGCATAATCACAACAATTAATTAATGTTAACTGCTTGATCTTATTTGAAGTCTTTTAGTGGTGAAATTTATTGGTGAATTTAACGTCTAGACCAGGATTTCTATGGTATATTCCCCATATGATGGCTGGGTAATTCTGGGAATTGCCAAGGTTGAAAATCACTGATCTAGACAAATAGTCTTATGCCAAACTATTCTAAACTGTGCGAAGTTTGTCCCTAAAAGGAGAGAAGCATACCAAATCTAGTGCATCAGACACACAGCTGGGGTGACAGGTGGGCCACTCTAAGTTCAACTACTTCTAACTACATAGTCAGGATGATGACTATGGTAAGGTAAGAGTACAAGGAAATAATACTGTGATCCACAATATATCTTATATGAGTATACCTGTGAGAAAACTGGCTCATTCTAAATGTATATCTGTCAGTCTTGAAATCGGATAGATTGAGGATTTGGTAGGTATACTGCCCACTGTGTTTCAGAATTTCACATAGCAATAAATCTTCCTCATACCAGAAACTCAACCCTACATCCAATAATGAGCTAATAGTAGAGGCTTCACAGGCTCAGCCTAGTTCCTTTATTGAAGAGAAAAAGAACTATATAGAAAATCTGCTTATTGATTTTATATGTATATTCAAATCATATACATATAAAATAGCAATCTGGTTTTATAGCAATTTTTAAAAATGTGAATTTACTGACACTTTGCAAATTCAGCCAATATTTTATTTTACTGGTATGTTTATACTGTGTGTATATATTTTATTCAGTTTTTTAACTTTATAACCAAGCAACTCAAATCATTAGTTAATCAAAATACTGATCTTTTGGCTCTTTATTGCATTGATATTTATAAACAATAAGCAGGAATCTAACCTATGAGAGAGATTTATGGGACAGACATTGAAAAATAACGAAAAGCCTAAAGACTTAGACTGATGACAGAAACAGACTCAAATATATTCCAGATATATTGTTGTTGTTTGCTATGCCATGTCCAACTCTTCGCAACCCTATGGACTATAGCACGCTGGACTCCCCTGACCTCCAATGTCTCCTGAGTTTGCCCAATTTCATGTTCATTGTATCAAAGACATTATCTAACCATCTTATCCCCACTATCCCATTGTCTTGCCTTCAATTTTCCCAACATCAGGGTCTTTTCCAATGAGTCCTCTCTTCTTATTAGGTGGTCAAAGTATTTGAACTTCAAATACTTTGAGCTTCAACTTCAGTATCTGTCCTTCCAAAGAACAGTTAGAGTTGATTTCCTTTAGGATTGACTGATTTAATCTCCTTGCAGTCCAAGGGACTCTCAAGAGTCTTCTCCAACAATACAATTTTGAAAGCATTAATTCTTTGGCACTCAGCCTTCCTTATGGTCCATCTCTTACAGCCATACATTACTACTGGGTAAACATAACTTTGGCTGTACAGACTTTGTTGGTAAGGTAATGTCTCTGCTTTTTAATATGCTGTCTAGATTGTCACAACTTTACTCTCAAGGAGCAAGAGTCTTTTAATTTCATTGCTCCAAGAAAATAATATCTGTCACTGCTTCTATTTCTTCCCTTTCTATTTGCCAGGACCGGATGCCATGATCTTAGTTTTTTTAAAGACTGAGTTTCAGGCCAACTTTTGATCTCTCCTTTTTCACCTTCATCAAGAGGCTATTTAGTTCCTCTTCACTTTCTGATTCCAGATATACCAGTGAAAAAAATTAAGTGCTTATCTATTTGAATATGGACATGAATAAACTACTCTGGAACATTTAATGGAAGAAACTGATTAATTTATTCCAGATTTAGAATGCAAGAACTCTGCAGACCAAAGATATGTAGTTAAACATCTGTTTGCTACAGCAGCCAATCAAAAGCCTGTAAAAAATCTACAAGCAAAATTGGCATCACTTTCTTAGACATTTCTTTCACTTAGCTATACTTCATAATTTCTGAAACACGAGAAGAACAATAAAACAATGCACAATGATGTATACATACTGTCCATAATTAGTGATGATCACTTCATTAAAAAGTAAATTTTCCAAAAGCAGAAACATCTATAATATCTATGCCTTTTTAATACTTAAAAAACAAGCCAAAAAAAAGTGATTAAGAGTGTCATGCCTCTGTTTTGAAACAATGTAACAATGATTTAGTGGGGTTCTGGAAAGAAAAAGAGAGTTTTATTCTGCCCAGACAGAACAACTTGCTTCTCTGTCCAATCTAAGGCAGACAGACAACTCAATAGAAATAATTATAAAACAGATAAATGTTTATTCAGAGTAATACTTGCTTTTACGATGTGCTTCTGTATATTACATCTCTCTGTTCATTTCCATAGGTAAATTGATAATGATTTTTCCCCTCTTCTTCTGCCTAAGCATCACATGTTGGCATAAGCATGAGATCTCCAAGCCGAGTGGCTGGAAGCTATGAGCTGGATGAACAAAGGCATTCCCATGTGGCTTGTGTCCAGGAAGTCTCTCAAAGCCCTTTAGAAACTCCTCCCACTGACCCATTACTAACATACTGATACATGCTCTCTAGTTAGGGTTACATAGAGCTATACGGTCCAGAATAAGTTTTGTATCACAAATATGCTGTTCTTAGAGACAGATTGAGTTGTGTTTAAGATTCACAGTTTCTTCCAGCTGGTTGTAGAAGGATATATTTCAGTTTTGGGAACTATGTAACAAAATGAAATTCAGTGGTGAAAAAAGTAAGGTTCTACATTTAGGCAAGAAAAACCAAATGTACAGGTATAGTATAGTTGGTACCTTGCTCAATAGTACAACTGTGAGAGGGATCTTTGAGTCCTACTGGACAATGACTTAAATATGAGCCAGCAGTGCGCTGCAGCTGCCAAAAAAGCCAACACAGTGCTAGGCTGCATTAACAGAGAGATAGAATCAAGATCACATGAAGTGTTAATACCACTTTACAATCCCTTGGTAAGGCCACACTTGGAATACTGCGTCCAGTTTTGGTCACCACGATGTGAAAAAGATGTTGATACTCTAAATAGAGTACAGAGAAGAGCAACAAAGACGATGAGGGGACTGGAGGCTAAAACATATAAGGAAGGGTTCCTGGAATTGGGCATGTCTAGTCTAATGAAGAGAAGGACGAGGGGTGACATGATAGCAGTGTTCCAATACCTCAGGGGTGCCACAAAGAAGGGGGAGTCAAGCTATTCTCCAAAGCACCTGAAGGCAGGACAAGAAGCAATGGATGGAAACTAACCAAAGAGAGAAGCAACCTAGAACTAAGGAGAAATTTCCTGACAGTTAGAATAATTAATCAGTGGAACAAACTACCACCAGAAGCTGTGAATGCTCCAACATTGGAAGTTTTTAAGAACAGCCTGGACAGCCATTTGTCTGAAATGGTATAGGGTTTCCTGTCTGAGCAGGGGCTTGGACTAGATGACCTCCAAGGTCCCTTCCAACATCATTACTACTACTACTACTACTACTACTACTACTACTACTACTATTATTATTATTATTATTATTATTATTATTATTATTATTATTATTATTATTATTATTATTATTATTATTATTATTATTTTCTCCATGGCCATGTATTTTGCCAGGAAATATAGACAGGACAGCCTAGAACAGTCAGTGCCATCCTAACCTTTCCCAAGCATTCTGAGTTTGTTGGCGATTTCTATTTTGCTATCCGAGTTCATGGTGAACTGACCCTAATCCTAAGTGGAATTTTCCCAAATAGGATTTTCCCATGTATTTTACCAGGAAATATAGACAGGACAGCCTATAAAGGTCAGAGTCCTCCTAATCATTCCCAAGCATCCAGGCTTTGTTGACAATGTCCACTTCGCTCTCTGATTTCATGTTGACCTAACCCTAATCGTAAGTGGAATTTTCCCAAATAGGATTTTCCCATGTATTTTACCAAGAAACATAGACAGGACAGCCTAGAAAAGTCAGTGCCATACTAACCATTCTCAAGCACTCCAAATTTATTCACGATGTCCACTTTGCTCTCCAAGTTCATGTTGACCTTACCTTACCCTAAATGGAATTTTTCCTAATAGGATTTTCCCATGTATTTTACTAGCAAACATAGAAAGGACGGCCTAGAAAAGTCAATGCCCTCCTAACCATTCCCAAGCATCCCGAGTATGTTGGCAATGTTCACTTTGCTCTCTGAGTTCATGTTGACCTAACCCAAAGTGGAATTTTCCCAAAATGTTTGGAGATGTTTTGTATTGTAGAGAAGAAGTAGCAGGTAGGAGTACCACTACTTTTTTCTGATATTGATTACTGCCCAGCTAAAGTTTAAAATCTGCATGCATGTGTTTGTAATTAACCTGGAAATGCTAGGGGTCGAACTGAAAAAACTAAGGAAATATGTACAAAAAGTAACACAGACAAAAGCAGATTAAGCCACATCTTGCCATTAACTTCTCTTCTCTCTTGGTTCTCCCTCCATTTCTTGCTTTGCAGAGAAGACTTTTCAAAATATTAGTGAAGGCAGCACATGTAATAGTGATATGCAATAAAAGGAAAAGAACAAGGTTGCATAATATCCAGGGGATTTTTAGAGTATTATTGCCTTAAGCTGCCAAAGCCAATTTATTCTAGCTATGTTTGCTGAGACCAAAAGGCAGCTAAGCAAAGTAAACACAACTTTATAAAGCAGAAAGATTGCAGTGGACTTTCTTTCTTAAAAAAAATAATAAAACCTCCTGCTGCCAGAGTGTAAAATTTAGTCTTATTGGAAACTGGCATATTAAAATACTTCTTCCTTTGTAGATAAAATGTATACGGTAAGTTCAATAATATAATATAAATGGGTGATTTATAAAAGCAAATAAGAAATAGGATATTGTACACATCATACTAAATGACATTCTAGGGCAGGTATGTCAAACTCACGATGTCACGTGACGTCGCGCGATGTATCGCGACTTTTTCCCCATTGCTGGCAATAGGGTGGGCGCAGTTTCATCGTGACGCATCCGGCCCATGGGCTGGCAGTTTGACATGCTTGCTCTAGGGCTAAAATAAAAAGTGAGGCAGACAATTAGAATAGCTGAAATAATTCTTATTACTACAAAGCAACCAACAGTTATCTCTTACAAAATATCTTTTAAGGATCTTTGGACAACTGTATTTTTTGGGGGGATAATAATTTGGTTTATGTAATTTAGTGAGAATTATTTATTATTGTTTAAAAGATACTCTCTGCTTTCAGAAGCAAATTAAAATATGTTTTATTTAGCAACACTGGAAAATGGATAATGCAATCTACAACAGCTGGTTCAAGTAATCATCTGAAGCAAGGAATTTGGAGAGGAACATCCCCAACAGTGGGCCATACATGGTAAATCCTCCATAACAGTATCAGTAGCATGTCTGCCAATAAAAGTACTGGTAATATTCTGGCATATAAGTGTGGGAGAAAGTTGGCATTGGACCCCTTAGATTTAGACCCTTTCATTCAGTAAAGAGGACACAGAATGAGAAGTGATGAGTTCTATGGTATATCACATTGCAATTAAAACTTCCATTACAAACAGTTGAAGTATTCAATGCCAAAGAACTATATGGGAGGAAACACATTAAGTTTAAATCAACCCCTCTGAATTTGGACAGTTTTGGACATAACAGGTGGTTCACTACACTTTATCTTGAGCAAATTTTTTATTATTATTATTTTTAGGTCAAGCCCACCATGTTTGGGAGACCGAAGATAAGAATATGGTGTCAACAAAAGTTCTATTACTTTCTCCTTAGTGGGTTTTGCAATTAAGTGTATTAAATCCATCACTATCTCCTTGCTGCTAATTTTCACAAATATCTCCTCAACCCAGAATCCACAGACCTGATGGTGTAGTCCTGTCTTCATTGATTCCCTAAAGGCTAGCAAGATTGGGGCCAATCCAATCTCAAGAAGGGATGAGAATGGATGCCATGGGGAAAAAAGGCTGTCCTCTTGATTCTAATCATACGGAGCTCCTTTATAGACAGGACCTACAACATACTCCTTTTACCATTTCTGATGGAATTTGTAGATGTAACAGGGAAGAACCGGTCCCTTGCATAACCTGGCTTGATAACATTTAGGGATTTATAAGTCATACCGAGCACCTTGAATTGAACCTGGAAGCAAATTGGTAACCAATTCAACTCTATCCCCTGATAAATCATCCTAATCATCTAAACAACACCAAAGCAGAAGAAGAAAACTCTTTTCAAGAATTTAAAAGCCTACTTTCTTTTTTACTTCTGTACTTTCTGTTGTCATCTTTCAGGCAACCAACATTTGCTCCTGAAAGAGTTTTGTTTTTTTTTAAGAATAAAGCATGTAATTAAGAAAGGAAACTCGAGGACAGCTTCCACCAGTAGGTGGGATTTGCTTAAAATCAAATTCTACACATGATATTTGCCATCAGAGATCATGGTTTAGCATCCCTTGTCCCCACAAATGTCAATTTTAATTTAGAAATAGCAAACTTTATATTGAGCTAAAGCTATCACAACATTAATGGGCTAACATAAATGGATATCATGCTGTTCAGCAAATGAAAATTAGTTAGGATTAGATAGAAAAGAAGAAAAGCACCTATCATTATTCATAATGGATCTTTTAACATATCACTGTTTTTTATTTGCATGTTTATGATTTTACTGTTTCACCATTAACATGTTTTTAATATTCTAACTTCAACCAAACTTTTAATTTAGGAGTGCTCTTTGTTAATACTTGAGCAAACTTGAATATTCTTAATAAATCTGGGAATTCTTATGAATGGACACACCTTGAATCTAATTTCTTGGTCTTTTAGGTCTCCTCCATATACACCCAAATACAACACACTTTTCCTTAGATAAAGAAGTAAAAACAAGTCTGATTTCCTGAAGCTAAGTTCAACTTTGTTTTACTATTTTAATATATCCTTGGCAAAACCAACCAGCCAACCAAATGCATTAGAAGAAGTAATGGTGTCTCAATTCACTATGTTATGGATGATACATCAGAAGAACCATCATAGAATGCAAGTATAATCAAATCATGTAAGCTTGATTCAATGAATGAAATGTACACTAGTCAGCATACATTAAAATGAAATTTCATTGCATTCAGCTCTCAAAGGGTCAACACCTCCCATATACACTACATAAATGTGACATAAATAAATAAATAAACAAACAAATAAATAAATAAATAAATACAGAATTATGCATATACTCACATATATTATATGACACAGAGAAACAACAGTCCAGTTTGGGTTATGTATAATGTGCATGGTGAGAAAAACGAATCTTGCGAGTTTACCAGACAGATGGCATTCTAAATGCCATCCTTAATTCTAATTCTAAAACTAAAGGGGGGGGGGGGAAGAAAGGAAGTTTTATTGTTATCTTACCTCCTGAATACAAATAAATAATCTAGACACTAGAATATTAAATAGACAAACTTTATGCAACATCTATTACCTCTCATTTCAGCACAACCTTGGATGGTCCCTGAAGTGCTATGGAATGACATCTCAATTCTTGCTAGATAGCTCTCTAAGTGCATCAATTATTTTAAATGAATATAACTGAAATGGCCTTAGCCACTCCATTTGCTTCACATCATCTCTTTTGGTTTGTTTATTTCTTTCTCCCTCTTATTTTAGACACTAATTTCTGCAACTAATAATGAAATCTAAAGAACCATGATCCATAGTGATGATATTTAGTTAAACATTAAATATAAAAAGATTGATGGGTTGTGCTTCCCTAGAAAAGCCTGCATTATATTTAGGGTAAAGTAAGCCAGCTTAAATGAACAACTGGTGGTTATAACAAATAAACTTATTTATACGAGGTCAATTTGGAAATAAACTTCCATTTGGTTATTAATGACAGACACTCACAGATACAGAACTTTTATTATACACATTAGAAAACTACAACATTACATTACTTTTTGACATAATCGCCATTCAAATTGAGGCACTTGTCATAATGTCTTACAAGGTTTGAAATTTCTTAGTAGTAGTCACTCGGTGCCAAATCTGGGCTATGGGGGGTGATCAAAAACATCCCAACGGAACTGCTTCAAAAGTTCTTGGGTGTATAGCAGTGGGTGGGTGAACATTATCATGAACCACACTGGAAGTCAGCATGCCCTGATGCTTGTTATGGATGGCTCGTAACATTTCACAGTAGACTTCTGAATTGATGGTTGAACCATGCTCCATGAACTTCACTAGCAGTACTCCTTTGGCATCTTCACATTTGGTGGGATTTTCTATGGCACCACTTCTGGTGTGGTGTTGGTTCACAATAATGCTTGCCCACACACTGCTAGATGCACCCAAGAACATTTGAACCAGTTCCATTGGGATGTTTTTTTTCAGCCCCCCTATAGCCCAGATTTGGCACCAAATGACTACTACTAAGGAATTTCATACCTTGTATAACGTTATGACAAGTGCCTCAATTTGAATGGCGATTGTGTCAAAAAGTAAAGTAATGTTGTAGTTTTCTAATGTGTATAATAAAAGTTCTGTATCTGCGAGTGTCTGTCATTGATAACCAAATAGGAGGTTTATTTCCGAATTGCCCTTGTATATATAAATTGCTCAAATTAGTAACGGCCCTCTTAAAAAAATGTGATAGTTTTTTATTATTGGATAGAAAAGAAGGTAAATTTATTACAGAAAACTGTGAGGATGAATCATATCTTATAAATTAATACAATAATGCTGTATGCTACCCAGAGTCACTATGTGTAAGTTAGGCAATTATATAAATTTGTTTAATAAATAATAAATAAATAATTTTGTTTTTACAGTTTGGGCCTGCAATAAAAAGTTGTTCGGTGGATGATTCCTGTTGTCATGCTTTTTATTCTTCCTTCAATCTGTTTCTGTGCTTGATTTCTCCCTCTTTCTTTGACTCAACATACAACATTTATGTCCTTGCATTCAACTCAATCTTTATTAAATTAAGTCTGGTTTCTTTATTCTTTCATTGGGATGAATGTGCAGGTTAGTACTGAGTGTCAGAGATGTTGTTGTTACATTTATAATGAATATTTTTATTTATTTTAATCATATTATAGGTAGTTCTATAAGACTCCAGGAATTAGATATAATTGAGAAAGCATATAATCTTAGTAAAGATAATAATTAATAAATTAAATAAATAAATACACAAACCACCCAACATTTGGATGTCAGACAAAAGTATCTCCTAATGATTTTTTTTTCTATGGAATGGCTTTATATTATTAAACAATAACAGCTGAGAATCTTAATCAGCACCCATTCAGGGAGAGAAAATCTTTTTAATTAATTTTCTTGCACATTAAAATACTCATGTATCAATACTGGATCGTATGGTTCAAGAGAAAAAAAATAGAAATACAACTTATTTTGTTTGGTTTCCCATCTTCCTCATAATTCTTATTAATTTTATCTTTCTTTGCTGTCTGCAAGGTGCTGCTAGCCTCTTCTGTCAAAGACTGTTCAAGTACATGCCCAGGTGCCCATCTTCCCACTTAGCAGTTTTCAAAGCTAAAGTGAAGCTCTCAGACACCTTCAGGCAAGGATTTTCTTCTGCCCATGGACTCTAAGTTTGGGGCACAGGTGGTAAATTAAAACAGAATTGATTCTGTGATGTAGTGATAAACCCATCTGGATGGTTGGAAGCTGGTCCTTGAAAATCAGAAATTATGACACTCAGTAGTATCTTTCAATGTCCATGCTGACTAGTGACGAATAACTTCAAATGAATTTATGTCAAAAAGGGAAAGGGGATTAACTACAGTAGATAATAGTTTAAAACATTCCTATCAACAGAATTAAGGCACATATTTTGAACGATCAAGGCTGGACATTCAAACAAGGGGAGGATATGATATGGCTGAGTGCACTACAGTGAAGGCATATCTCCATGTATAAAAAGTCAGCATTTGGTGTTTTGACATTAATTAAAGGAAACATCTTTTATGGTTCAGATTCAGCCAGTTTTTAAATGATTAACCCAGAATCCTTAGACTGTAAATTAATAGCAAATTACATGCCCATTGTGGGCTCAAGAAATGTTTGATAGGACATAAATTAAAACCTGTGATATTGAGAAGAGAAATGTGTCTGTAAAAGGAAACAGTAACACATCTGTTAAGGAGTTCACCTGCACTAACCTGAAAATTCCCAAATCTTTGCTAATATATGCATGAAACTTTATATTTGGCTAATAGCACATCACCTGAATACATAAATATTGAAGCCGTATTTTGCATCAGTAAAATCATTATGAAAGTAATATTGAATCTTAATCTTACTCCCTAAATCAGGGGTGTCAAACTCTCAACATCACGTGACGTGTCGCGACTTTTTTGCCATTGCCAGCAATGGGATGGGCATAGTTTCATTATGATGTATCCGGTACGCGGGCTGGCAGTTTGACACCCCTGCCCTAAATGGTCCATTATAATGGAGATAGTACACAAATAGCATTCACTTATATTTTCCATCATACACTGACTTGTAGTCAAATAAAAAAGATAAAAATATATCAGCCTTATCTGTTTCTTTTTACTCAGTATTATTTTGTATTGCTTAATTTATCCTAACTGAAATTTAGAACATAGGTTACTTCTTTTCCATTTATCACATTGAAGCAGCCATGCTACAATTAAATTTACTTATTCTGGTATTCCACTTGGAGATGGAATAAACAATGTCTATTTGCAAATGAATGGAAATTCATTCAGTGCTTTTGTGTTTTAATACTTACTTGTATGCCACCCAGAGTAACTCTTGTGAAATGAGCAGCCATATAAATCATTTAAAGAAAGAAACTAAAGAAGTTGTTATACTAAATCTCTGTATTGTCTAAATTTAATTAAGGACTTTAATTAAGTCCCACATTTTCATAATGGTTATAAGCATTCATCCATGTATTTATTTATGGTAAAATGTTACTGAGAGATTGGTAGTGGTGTAGTGGTTAAGGTGCCGAGTTAGTGGGGCCATTCTCTTTCAGCTCTAGAAAGAAGGCAATGGCCAATCACTCATCAAGAAAATTGCAGGGACTTTTCCATCCAGTAACTTTGACTCAAATAAATAAATACATACATACATACATACATACCACTCAAGTCTTAAAATACCAACGTGACATAACAACAATAAATTCTGCCTAAATAAAGCATAATAATCTGGTTTATTAAGGATGCAAAAGTCAGTTCAGGCATTGAAAGGTATCAATGAGCTAGAGATTATGCTATAAGTATTTGAATAATTTCTGGCTGAAATTAATGGCAATGACAGACTCTGCCAAAACATTTCCATATCTTAGACCAGAATTTCAAAGTACTAAAAAATCTCAATGAAAGTCAATAACTACTGCAAACTGTCAAAAGTTTCTTTAATTGCAGTGAAATAGAAGCTTGCTTAATAAATTAGATTAATAAATTGGTATAAGGTTCCTTCATGGCAAATCCATCACATTGCTGGCTGCATTTTAATAAGCAGTAACTGACTTTTTTTCAATCCCAGTGTTATAATATCTTTCCCCAATCTCAGGCATACTAGGAATTTTTGCAAGTAATTATATTTTAAAAAATAGAACCCAGGCTGTTGATTCATTGTGTATATAAATCTTATAATTTGGATATTAAAACATTCTCTAAATAGAATGTTTTGTGAAAACTAGAGAAATGGGTTTCTGCAGAAGATGGGCAACTGAAGATAGCTCTGCTTTTTCGTGATGCCAACTTTTGTGGATTTTGGGGAATTTCTTTTGATCTTCTCTGAAAAAACAAAGAGGGACTTGAAACTGCATAAACTGTTTTTCCTTAGGGTTATTCCTTTTTGTCACAAAGATACCACAAGATGATGATCTCTGTTGGGGAAAGGATAAAACTTAAGAAATCTAACACAATTGCTCAAAGCTGCAAATGGAGCCTTTCAATAGTTACTACATCTGGACCCTTCTTTCTTCTACTTCAACAATTCCTTATTAATTACTGCAAAGAGGTTATATATCTTCAAAGGATCAAGGTTATAAATAACAATAGAAGAGAATATGTATAGCTCAAGGTTGAAATGGGGTTACTTGATGTTCTCTAAACTTGGTGGCTTTCTTGCAGACTTTTCATTACCAAACTAGGTAACATTATCAGTGCTAGAACAGTGGGATTTACTCATATATATATATATATATATATATATATATATATATATATATATATATATATATATATATATATATATATATATATATATATATATATATATATATATCAAAACACACAAGCCATACATACCTCTTTGATCAATTTTATCATTACCAGGAACGCAACCTCCAACAATGCTGAAGAACTAATAAATAGGTATGGACATCTCACAGAGGGAAGTAAATATTCCATTAACTCCCCACTACAGTATCTATAAAGAATCAAAGATTTGTCCATAGATGAAGATGAAATTATGGCCTCACAACAATTTTCACTTCCATAGATACAGAACTAGCAAAATAATCCATGACAGTACTACTACACTATATATCCAACCTAATCAAATACACCAAGATTGAAATACTCAGAATTTTTAATCTTGTATTGTATTTTTATTATTCTTTTTTAAAAAGGAGGAGAAGGAAGGGGAGAAGTCCCATTGAAATACATATTCCATTACTTATGCCAATGTTTTATGTTTCCTTGATGAGAAACTGTACCAGGACAGTGTTCTGTTTTACATATTTTTATTTCATGTTTATTTCATATTTCATGATACAAAAAATATGATACAAACTGAAATGGTCTACATGGTTTCAATCCAAATTTATTTAGTACATTTTTATTCCATCTTTCTTCTGGGTGCTCATCAATCCATTTTCTTCTCACAGCAATCCTGTAAAGTTGGTTAGTCAGACAGACAGCAAATGCCCAAAGGCACCCAATCAGTTTCATGGCTGAATAGAGATTTGAACCTAGAAAACCTTGAATCTCCTCAGTCCAGCCACCATGCCACGCTGATTTATTGATAGAATTATTTTTTTCATAGAACCTTACTATATTTTACTGCAGGAAAAAAAACAGAGTCAAAAAACATAAAATGGTGCATGATCTAGAAAAAGTTGAAAAGTTGTTAGTCCAGTTCTCATAGCTCTGAAATCTAATTAAGTATCCAGTGAAGCTGTCTAAGTAAAAGTTCTAGGACAAGAGGAGCCATATCTTCGTGCAGCATTATCATGCTCCTATTAATTTCACCAACATGGGATGTAGTGATGATTAGATTGAATAATTTTTTTTGAGAAGAGATTGAAGAAATTCATGGGGAATATGGCCACCAGTAATTAGCTGGGTCTGCATGTTGCCTCCATGTACAAAGATTGCATGGCTGTAATTACCATTTACTGTAGACCAATAGTGAGAGAAAAATATTTTTGAACTACCTATTGATTGCATCTCTGCCACCCACACATGCACATTCATTTGAAAATGATCAATCCATGCCAATATGTATTTGCATGCAATTCTCTTTAGGAGTAACCAGAGATGGATTATGGATTATGTGATTAAAAACACATGCATATATTTATGGTTTGGTTCATACAATTTGCATAATCCCAGACCTGGGGAACAATCATTATGTTACTATGTTTACATAATAAGATTTGTCCAAATAAATGAAATGTATTTTGCCTTAATATGATGGTCTTTTGTTTGATTTGGTTTGGTTTGAACATTCTGCTTCTATTTGTTTCTCGATCAGAAGTAACCAGCTCATGATGCTAAAGCTGTGGCTGATGTATTTAGTGTAACATGTTGCCTCACTGAGTGCAAACCAGTAACCTTGCAACCAACCAACCCCCCCCCCCTCTCTCTCTCTCTCTCTCTCTTAGTCACTCTTAGTCACCACATACATTGATTTTCTCAAGGATAATCTGTCCCCAATCTAGTTTTCCAGTGGTGTACTCTGCCATTTTAATTAAGTCCATCTACCTTGCTGCTGGTTGCCTTCACCTTTGCTTTCATATACCACAGTGTAAATAGACATTTGCATACTTCTTGCTCTACAGTGGATTCCTTCCCTTGAATGTCTGCACCCAATGCAAGCTTGTTTTAAGAGCCATCACAGTCTGACAGCTCTCCATTGAAAGCAACCACTTCATTTGTTAGAACTCTATATGTTGCTTCTTGAACCTGTAGGCTGTAAAAACTCTGCTTCTTGGAACCCAGAACAAGCTGATGACCTACATTTGGACTCTGGGATTTCTGAATGATGATTAACTATGCTTCTTCCCTCTGCATTGGTCATTTAGAATTTATTCCAGGAAAGCTATCTGAGGACTTGGACATTACTGCTCTGAGGATGCTTATTAAAGTTTGAATAGTTACCATTCTATCATGATTAATACATCCAGCCGAGCTACTCCATAAGTGACAGAACACTGCCCACCACTCCTGGCTATTTTTCTAAAATAGTCTTGTCCTGTGAAATAAAATTTGAAAACAAATTCTCTTTCATTAAATAAGAAATAGTAGAAAAATTCAGAAGAATGCTTTTTCCTATCACTATAACATACATGCATTCGTCCAAAAATCTTTTCCTTCCACCATAAGGTTCACTTCCAGGTTATTGCATCTTCCATTTCTCTAACCTCAGGCATAAAACAAATATATAATTTTTGTTTCATCTTTAAACAAATTTATCATCTAAACAAATTGAGAAAAAGGATTTAGCCAAGCATCTCCCTTGTTTGTTTTACATACATAAACATACACACACACACCATCCCTAAAAAAGCCAGTTTGGTTAAGGCATCAGGCTAAAAACTAGTGACCATGAGCTCAGCTCCTACCTTCAGCACAAAATCAGTTGAAGTGGCCTTGAGACAGTCACCTTCTATCAGCCCTAGAAGGACACAATAGCAAACATTTCTGAAAAAACATTGTCAAGAAAATTGCAGGGACTTGTGCAGGCAGTCCCCCAGAATTGGACATGACTAAATAGAGAGAGACAGAGAGAGACTAAAAACGAGACCTAGTCCAGTTTCTGATTTCCATTTACTATATCTGATCACAGGTTGGAACATATGGATGTCCTCACAAGATTTTTTTTGTGGTCAGAAAATCATGTTTCAATGTGACCTTATTGCTTAAGAAACTAAGTGCAGATCTGAAAATAGAAAGTATTTAGGGAATGGAATGGATCTACTGAGATCCACAGACAGCTCAGATACATTATTTGTTTATTTGTAATAGTGGTGAATATCTGTAGCTCGGGTGTAGGATGAGGGTGAAGGCTCGTTCTCCGAGCTTGTGGGTTGTGCTATATTGTTGAATTAACCTGACAGTCATTACAATGTTCATAAAATAAACGTTTTGTTACCAGGATAGGTAACATCTCCAGTGGAGTTTAGGGGATATCAGTGTCAGTGTTCTTCCGAAATGTTCAGAAACCAACCCACAAGCTCAGAGAATTAAACTTCACCCTCATTTGTTTGTTTATTAAATTTATTTTCCATCTATCTTGCCATGGGGCTACTCTAGGCAGCTTATATAATATAATTATAACAAAAGCCAGAAAGTTATTGCATCCATGTTCTGTGGGCCTCCCAAAATGTAAAGTTGTAGGATTGTAGGAAGCAGGATAGCAAATCAAATAGTCTTTTCTTAATTGAGCATAATTCTTCTTCCATTCATAGCATTATAAGAATATTTTAAAAAATAAGTTTAACAACTTACAATTTAATTTAACAATTCTAACAATTTGGTTCTGAACAGTTTGCCACAGTCTCACCACCTCATAGAGTTTATCCAAACATAATCACATTTTACAGTAAAAGATATGACTACGCTCTAAGACTGATTTCTTCTTTTAAATTATTTTTAAGCTTTTCTCCAACAAATATTTAGAGCAAGTAAAAACATTTAATCTGCACATTTTCCTCACAATCTGCCAACAAATATGTGAACATATCCGTAATTAAGCCCAGAAAAATTTACTACAACTGAAAAAGAATGTGCTATATTGTTGAATTAACCTGACAGTCATTACAATGTTCATAAAATAAAACATGGATGTCTGTTTGGCAGAAAAGTGGACACAGTGATTCATTAGTTATACTATTAGATATCCATTAGTTATGCTTATATAAAGTGGTACACAAAGGAACATTTCATCACACCATACAAGAAGTATATGGTAGCATACACCTATTGTATGATATGATAAAATGTTCCTTTGTTCAACTATGTAAAACCATAAGGCTTTTATGAAAAATTCAGTTGCTTCACTGGTAGTGCATAAAACAGCTTCATTTTTCTCCATCATCTTAGAGGCCAATGAGTCATGATGACAAAAAATATATAATCTAATACTATTTGTTGTGTCTTACTGTCCTTCAAAAAGCAATTTTCAGCTATTTTTTTTGTCCAATCTGTTTGACTTGCCCACACTGAAAACAAGTTTCATTAATATAGCTCAACCAAGCTCATGAATGCTTGGCTTCATGGGAACCTTAGCATATGAACAAAGGCAAGCACTAAACTAGAGAAGCCATAGTGAATACATTTTTTATATCTGGATAATATACTGTAGGTTGTTTGGAGATTATCTAGATAGCTGTAGATAGGTTTCTCTGGATTTAAAGAAAAAGGTAGCTCCATTTGGGCTTCCTAATGTTGAATCTTTCATATCTGGATTTGAAATAGCTTCAGATGACTCATAGCATGCATGAGCACACATTCTACTCACTTTCCTTTATTCCCCCTGGTACTTAATTTATCAATGCTGTAATTTTTTTGCTACATATATTTCATTGCATTTGAAAGTATTACAGGCTAGAAAATTAGTGAATGAAGTTTTAAAAAGATCTTTTTAAAAAAGTTTCAAAAATGTCACACTAATGAAAACAGAAATCAATTACATGTGAATGTGTAGTCCAAATGTTTCTACTCCTAAAGAATAGAGCAGAAACAACACATTGAATTTATTTAACACATTTTAAATTCTTTATATATTAAAATTTTAGTCATGTCAGTCTAAAATATAATGGTCTATCTGCAACAGTAAAATTATTTTTAACTGCAAGGCCACAAGTACTGCATATAATTGTTGGCAGTACAGTGTTTGCATTGATATGCTGCTGAAAAAATCCTCCATAATTCAAAAACCATTTCCTGTGGAACACGCTCACAGAAAATGCTATGTCTTTGATTTGCTTGACTTGGGGCAATCTTAAAGTGGATGTTCTCATTACAAAGGATAGCAAACAGAAATCAGGAAAACATAATTAATTTTAGTTAAACAGACTTTCTGGATGAGAAGACCACAGAGTGATAGCTCTGTTATTTTTGAAGTTGCTACAAAATACATTAATAAAAAATGGCTTCAGAAAGAAGAGGAAAGCAGGCTGAAGGAAAAGTAATGAGTCCAAGAGATTAAGTGATCTCTCTAGTAGAATATTGTGGGAGGGAGGGAGGGAATAGCCATCAAATAGTATAAATGTATATAAATACCTGTATTGATGTTGCTTAATGTTCATCTGTGAAAGCCCATAATACTTCTTGAACCCTTGTTTTCAGGACTTATTGTTATCTTATTGTGAATAAGAATAGCTCTGAATCAGATTGCTGACAGGGCTGGGGTAAGGGTAGGAAGCTGTTCAATATTATAAAATTGCAGACCCAGAAAACAAGATAATGCATATAGTATTTGTTGGATTCGCACCACAACTTGTGAGTTTCTCCAATACAATAAACAAGGAGACAGTTGTTTTTAAATATGAAAATGTGAGGGCTTTTTTTATTATCATAAACAATATCTTCTATAATAACCCTATCAGGATTCTTTGGTTGGTTTATTATAATCAACCAACCAAAATGACAAACCCACAACCTTAATAACACAAATTATTTCAAAAACAAACAATGCAATAAATAACAATCATAGCAAGGCTAAGAAACAATAACATTCAGATATTTTGGCACTCTCAATAATAAAGTGATTGCACTATATCAGAGAGTTCTCTAGAACAGACCAAGAAATACTCATATATGCTCTAGCTCCCTCATAATCACTAGAAACAGAAACATGGGTGAAAAATAATAGATAAACTAAGCAGATTTTCTTTCCTAAGGGTCCTGCTATTTTGCATTGGATTTAGTTAAATTTAAGGTGCTATATTATATAATATATATAAAATTTTAAACAAGAAAATAAAAACTAGCACAAACTAATACAAAGAAAGGAAGAAAAAAGTAAAATAAGTAATCAGCGAAAAAGTAAAAAATTCAAGAAAAGAAAAAAAGTTGAAGAAAGTACCATGCTGCTCAAGGTATCACTTTTCTAAGAGATTAAAGTGGCTGAGACCAGAAATGATTGTTTTTATTCATGAAACTTGTGTTATGCAACAATCTCTTGTTAGAAAAGAATTACTTATTTATGATTAGCTACTACATTATTGTTCTTGGAATAATTTTATTTTTAGTGCATTGCAAGCTGCTGTGAATCTTGACAAATCGGAGGCCAACAAATTTAATGAGTAAATAAAAACATAAACAGAAGAATTAAAAACAGTCCACAAGAATTTATTTTCAAGGGCATTCTATGACATTCTTATATTAAACATATGCCTTGGAAATGCTATTTAAAAAGAATAGCTCTCTTCAGCATCCTTATATAGTTATCTTCTTAAGAAAGTGTTATAGATGATAGATATAAGTTAGATACAGCAATAGCAGCAATAGCACTTAGACTTATAGACCACTTCATAGTGCTTTATAGCCCTCTCTAAGCAGTTTACAGAGTCAGCATATTTCCCCAACAATCTGGGTCTTTATTTTACTGACCTCAGAAGGATGTAAGGCTGAGTCAACCTTGAACCAGTGAGGATTGAACTCCTGGCAGTGAGCTGAATTAGTCTGCAATATTGTATTCTAACCACTGCATCACCACGACTCCTGGTGGTTCCTGGTGATATAATAGATGAGATAGATAGATAGATAGATAGATAGATAGATAGATAGATAGATAGATAGATAGAGAGAGAGAGAGAGAGAGAGAGAGAGAGAGAGACAGAGACAGAGACAGAGACAGAGACAGAGACAGAGACAGAGACAGACAGACAGACAGACACAGAGACACAGAGACAGACAGACAATAGATATTATGTAATATTAATTATGGACACATAAAGAAAATGTACAGAAAAGAAGAAAGAAGAAAGATAACGAAAGAGAAAGAAAGAGAAAAAGAAAGATATTTAATGAACTACTTCTGAACTTACAAACATTGATATTACCATTTCGACTTTCCCAAGTGACATATCATAGTAACCTTTTTCCAAAAAAAACCCCACCTTTTTATTCAATAACTTTGGAAATCACCATTGTTTTCATTTTCAGCAAAAAGCTCATAAAGGGTTTTCAGTTTTTTATAAAAATAATTGTTGTTCCTTCCTTAATCAAACAAGTCATTTCTGCAAGCTCTGCCATCTTCATGGTCCATTCATCCATTATTGGTGTTTCTGTAGTCTTCCATCTTTCTGCATATAATAGCTTCACTGCAATTAACACATATAAAACCAATCATCCATAAAGAAAATGTAATCTATTTTTCTGAAATCCATGCAAGTATTTGATTGACAATACTGTCATTCAAATAAGAACATATTGTGTGGAACAAGCTATTACTTTTGCAGAATCCAATCTGGGTCGGAACAAGCTACTACTTTTACATATCATCCATCAAATGGGATTAGGAATTAAGAGAAAGCATGAAATGTTCATTAAAAGGAAGAGGATGCAGATCACGTTTATTTTCTTTTTAGGAAGAATTTAAAATATGCCCAAGGAAACGGTCAGTTTTTATTTTCTAGATATTTATGTACAATGAATAAACAGTAATAAACAGACAACTTGGTCATGAACCATTGAGACCTGACCCATTCTGACTGAGAGAGTCTTTGGAAGTTGATTCTAATTTTTTCTCTATTTCAAAATTTCTCTATTTTGGGCTGATGATTCGTTTGTACAGCTTCACCTATAGGGGTTGTTGTAGTTTATCCTGTTCTACAGCAATACTTGAAAGCAATTTCACTCTGCGTCACTTGCACAGCCTTTGAGTAGTTAGCAAGCATAAAGGATTCCAAAATTCTGTTTGGAGGCATCATATGTTTTTGCTCCTTTGAGAGATCATAGCCAAATAAATGTTGTTGTAGTTTTAGGATCACAGTAATCTTTGGTAAATCACATGTTTTGCTTCTTTGTCTTCCAAAATCCTATGATCCACCTCCAATTGGTGTAAAAACACCTTCTTTGTCTCTGTCTGGTTTCTAATGATAAAGAAATGCTTACTTTTGACTGAATTAGATCAGTCAATTAGATGAATTTAATTCAGTGTTTACTGGAAATGTAGTGTTGTACTTTATGCAGTTTGAATCTTTTTTTTAATTTTCTTTCTGTGCAAATATCATTCCCCAATCTGAAAATCATGTCATATCTTCCACTTCATTTGTTATTGCTCAGCCAGTACAATAATTCTGAATGTTCTCTAAATCAGGATTTCATTTGTTCAGTTATATTTATTAAATGTCCTGTAACAGCTCTGGGCATGAAAGAGTCCTAGGTACAATGAATCCACATAGAAGCATTTTTAAAAAAATAAGAATGATCATTGGAATCCTAAAGCCAAAACCAACACAAGCCGTAAAGCTCAATAACACTGGATTAATTTTGATTATTTGCAGATGTATATTCAAAGTAGAGGCAAAGGCAGTGTTGCTGGAATGAACATACCAAAAATTTTACATATGAGCATGCCTATGCACCTCTCCTAATAGAACAGCTTTTCTCTGTGTCTTGTCTTTCACTACATGGAAAGCCAGTGTAGTGTAATGGTTAAACTGTTAGATTTATTGAAGAAACCCAGTTTCCAGCTGATACCCAGTTTCTGCCATGGAAGCCCACCTTGTGATTTTGACTCAGTTACTCCCTCTCAGCCCAACATATATCATGGAGTGGCCATGGGAGGAGAGAGTACTACAGATCCTGCCTTGAGCAAATCAAGGACAAAAAATCAATCAATTAATCTATCAAATGAATCAATCATTTGGCACAAAAACATCAACAAAGATGATTAGGGGACTGGAGGCTAAAAACATATAAGGAATGGTTGCTGGAATTGGGTATGTCTAGTTTAATGAAGAGAAGGACGAGGGGGGACATGATAGCAGTGTTCCAATATCTCAGGGGCTGCCACAAAGAAGAGGGAGTCAAGCTATTTTCCAAGGCACCTGAAGGCAGGACAAGAAGCAACGGGTGGAAACTGATCAAGGAGAGAAGCAACTTAGAACTAAGGAGAAACTTCCTGACAGTTAGAACAATTAACCAGTGGAACAACCTGCCTCCAGAAGCGGTGAATGTGCCAACACTGGAAGTTTTTAAGAAGAAACTGGACAGCCATTTGTCCGAAATGGTATAGGGCAGTGGTGGCAAACCTATGGCATGGGTGCCAGAGGCGGCACTCGGAGCCCTCTCTGTGGGCACACGTGCTGTTGCCCCAGCCTTGCCTCCCCCCACGACCCCCTCCTCACCAGAAGCTCCCCTGGAGGAGAGTCGCCCCCAAGTGTGGCCCACGTGGAGCAACACAGCCAAGGACATGGCAGCCAGGCAGTGTAGACAAGTCTCTGCCCTCACACCCTATCATGCACAGTTGATGCTGCGGGGTGCAGGCACAGGGCGTGGCCGCCATGGCGCTGCTGGGCTGCCTGGCCAATCTGCGGCAGGCCCTGGAGGTGGTGAGTGGCCCTGTGGGCAGGCGGAGCGGGAGTGGAGTGGGGGCGAGGCAGGGGTTGGAGCAGGGGCAGGGCCAGTTTTGGGGCACTCGGTCTCTAAAAGGTTTGCCATCACTGGTATAGGGTTTCCTGCTTGAGCAGGGGGTTGGACTAGATGACCTCCAAGGTCCCTTCCAACTTTATCATCATCATCATCATCATCATCATCATCATCATCATCATCATCATCATCATTATTATTATTATTATTATTATTATTATTATTATTATTATTATTATTATTATCTAATATTCCTAGCCAGTTTGGGATTTTTGCAAGTCTGAATCTTTAAGTCTTGTAATCCCAAGATAGCATCATTTTGCCATTCTACTGGTTGATTTAATTGATTAACCAATATCAACAAATGTGATTTGACTTTGCTGCTTCAGATTAAGTTTTTTTGGGGGGGAGATCACTTTTCACAAATTTCTGCATTTAACATCCATTTAAAAAGCTTAACTCTTCACGAATCTATAGAACTGTATCTTTGTTGATTTATCTCTTTTTGGCACATTGACTTGTTGGTGGATAACTATAATTTGTTCTTCCCCCCAAATTGGATTCTTTTCAAACAGACATGATTATCTTGTTAGTTTTCAACTCATTAGATCTGACACAGAGCAAATTGACCTCTGTTCAATTGTCCTCTTTCATGGTGTACTGAATTTTAGATCTACCCATGGTTCATTTCTCCAGTGTTTTCTTATTACCTCAATGCTACACATATAAAAAATAAATATAGTGCAGATAAACATCAATGGGAATAATTACATGGATTCAAAACAGTGCATTAATTGCTTGTTATTACTTAAGCCAGTGTTCTGGCAAATATTTGAGTAAGAATGGATCATGGCATTAGCAGCTGTGAAATCAAATGTTATCTGAGAATACCGCATTAGTAAAACACTTGCAATAACGCTATTATCTTGACAACAGTTGCTGTAGCTTAATTTAATATGCAGGCAATATACAAATAGAGTCAGCATATTTGTGTTGTGTTGTGCTAGACATGGGATATTTTGTGGAATCCTAAAGATTTTCCATCATTATGGAGTGTGGGGAGACATAAGATTATTGTGATGCTAATGAAGCAAATAAATCTTATTTAACATATGTAAGATTTATTCATTGGGATAATTAAAGCAAGATGGGGTATTCATTTTGCATACCTTTTACATTAATTATTTTTAGATCCTGCTGGTAAACTCAAGGTGTGGGGTATAATGATATTGTGGCATCACACAAATGTGTCTATTTTTGCAGAAACTATTGTAATTGGAGAAAATAATTAATAATTTCAGGTATGCCAACTTTCCCCAAAGACTTAGAATATTTTATTTCTTTGTTCTATGGCCTGAAAGTGTCAGTAAATCATATTACCAATATCTAGTAACTGACAGCCAAACTTCAACACCTTCATCAGAGCAGGAGTTGAAGGCCTTCTGTACCTGGGTCTGAAGATTGCCCATCCTTATTTTAAAGGAGTTTAAGTAGCAGAAGTCTAGGAATAATTTCAAAAATTACCGAGGATTGCCATGATAGATTAGACTACAGGCAAAGTGGTTCAATTTTCCATTTCAAATTTGGAGACCATCCATGCAAATTCCTGTCTAGAGTATGAAACACTTACCTTGTAACTGTGGGCAAGTATAAATTTTAAAAGCAGATCTTGGATCAGTGATGGAACACATGCTCTGAATGCAAAATGTTCCAAGTTAAATATCTTGGCATCTTCACAACCCATCTCCTCAAATGGCATGTCTCATGTCATAAATTCAGTACCACGGAGATTTGATGCAGCACCACTTAGAGCATTTTAACAATGAGTAGAGAATGGCACTACTGTGTTCAACTCATCACATTTTCATTCTCAAATACCTTAAGTGTTTGCCTGGATAAGCAACAGAAGATAATAGGTTCCTTGTGGTGAACTTTATAAAATAATTAGTATGAATCAAAGGAAATAAGCCATAGAATATTTGGTAACAGAGCCATCATCCAGCAAGCAGATCCGAAGAAAATGTTTTGGGGAAAGACTTTTTTTAAAAAAAAATCATTTAAATCTGTTACAATTGTTGTCTACTACAAGCAGACAACAAAAGGTATTGTTTTAGATTAAAATGTATATTTTATCAGATCATAAATTGGGTGTAAGACTGATCATGATACACAACAATATACATACAATATGTTCAAGATTCTGATAAGATTTAAAGTCTAAAGCCATGAGTGGAGACCTTTTTATAGACTCTCCTCTAAGTGTTGAAAAACTTCTCTCTCTTTACCAGATATAGATAGATAGCAGAGAGAGAGAGAGAGAGAGAGAGAGAGAGAGAGAGAGAGAGAGAGAGAGAGAGAGAGAGAGAGAGAGAGAGAGAGAGAGAGAGAGAGAGAGAGAGAGAGAGAGAGAGAGAGAGAGAGAGAGAGAGAGAGAGAGAGAGAGAGAGAGAGAGAGAGAGAGAGAGAGAGAGAGAGAGAGAGAGAGAGAGATA
>NW_015386846.1:197441-214764 GCF_001527695.2 Protobothrops mucrosquamatus | reverse complement strand
GAAGAAGAAAACAAAGGATGGAAACTAATCAAGGAAAAAAGCAACCTAGCATTAAGGACAAATTTCCTAACAGTGAGAACAATTAACCAGTGGCTTGTCTTCAGAAGTTGTGGGTGCTCCATCACTGGAAGCTTTAAGAAGGCCTGGACAGCCACTTGTTTGGAATGGTATAAGGTCTCCTACTTGAGCAGAGGGTTGGACTAGAAGACCTTCAAGTTCCCTTCCAACTCTGCTTTTCTGTTATTCTGAACTGCGTAATTCAATAATGCAGCAGGTAGCCCTACACAATTTCTTTTCTTTCTTTCTTTCTTTCTTTCTTTCTTTCTTTCTTTCTTTCTTTCTTTGTGCTGTTTTCATGAATAAGTTAAAAGAATTGTCACAGAAAAGATTAATGTTATGCTCATCAATGCCAGCATCAAAATAATAACTTTGGGCCAGTGTTAACAAAGACAGTTAGAGCCTAATATTAGTTGGAGACTATGTTTAAATGAAGTTCACTAAATCATATTCATTAACTCAGAACTGATAACATGTGCAAATGAAAATTCATACAAGTTCAAGTCAAAGGCAAAAATTATTCTTTAACAAAATGATTTGTCTGCTTTGCTATCATCATTTTCCCTCATGAAGAGAAGACATCTTATTTTAATTGCTTTTTAGACTATTGGCTGCAGTTGAAAACTGAATGTCGCTTATGCTTTCGACACTAAAGTTTTAGTTAACAATTTAAAAAAGAAATTTGTTAACCAATTCTCTTGTTATTTTATAATAAGAAATGTAAAACAGTACTTCTTTCACTTAATTTTTCTGGACATTTAGAGCTAGCACAGTGTAGTGCTAAGATGTTAGTGCAAAAATGTACAAAACTGGAGGTTCTTCTAGTAACAAAATCATTTAGATCACCATTGTCATATTCTGTTTTCCCAGATAGGAACTTCTTCATGCATATTATTCATCAGCCTAAATGCTTCACTTAGCTTGGGATAGAAAATAATTCCCCTTTTCATCTCACAAAAAGTGAATCTGGGGAGACTCTGAGAATGGAAGTAATAATTGGTGAGTTCTCCTGACTTGGATTTTAAGCACTTTTCAGGTGGTGGTGGGGATTGGGTGGAATGGAATACTGTAAACTAGACATCTCCATTCAGATTTCATCCCAAACCATATGTACAGTAAATGTCCAAGTTTTATACACTGAATTCATTCCTTGAATTGCTATCAAGTGTACATTTTGAAGTAACATAGAACTATGCTGACATTCTAGAAAATCTCCCTATTTAATTCCATCCAAAGGGGGCAAAGATAAGTCATGAATCTCAGCTATAAATATTACAAATGCTCAAAGCCACAATGGAAATTAGAAAATACCGTGGGACACTGTTTCTTGTATCAGATACAAGAAACCTTTCAAAAGTAGGAAAATGCAGTTTTGAAATTTCTTAACCACATCTCAAATTCTAATGCTGTCAGATCCGGTTATTCTGTGGAAGTAAAATACTTTGTTGTACAATCTAACACAATTTATTGTTTACTTGATTATGGGTTACAGCAGCCACTGTCAACAAGTAAAGCCCCTAGAGCAGGGCTTTTCAACCTTTTCACCCATTGTACCACTTTTAGGATACGGCAACATCCGAGTACCACCAGTCACCTACCAAGGTATCAAAAACTTGATGACCAAAAAAAAAAAAAGGAAAAAAGTGATAAAGTACAGGTAGTCCTCAACTTACAACAGTTCACTTAGTGACTGTTCGAAGTTACAATGGCACTGAAAAAAGTGCCCCCCAAGCCACAGCCGAGCAAGACACCTGCCTGCCCACCCGGCGGTGCCATTCCTCCTGTCTGAGGTTTTCATTGTTATGAGCATTTCTGTTGAGGATTGGCAGCAGGGGTGGGTTGGGGGGTGTTCGTTTTTTATTCCCCCCATCTGCTGGGTGGTTGCAGCAGGTTTTGATCACTTCACAAGACCATGGGACACTGTGACCGTCATAAATATGAATCAGTTGCCAAGCATCTGAATGTAAATCACAAGACCCTGGAGATGCTGCAACATTCCAGCTGATCGGCGCTTCTTCTGGGCTCAGCAGAAGTACCAGGATCAGTGCTGTTTTCCAGCTGATTGGTGCTTCTTCAGGGTTCAGCAGAAGCACCAGGATCAGTGCCGAACTCCAGCTGGAGCCTGGCGCTGATCCTGGTGCTTCCGCTGAACCCTGACAGCCCTGCAGCTCCAGCCATCCTCGCTCAGACTTGTGCGGTGCTGCCACCGGTTCAGCTCATTCCCCTCCCCGGCTACCACTTTTCTAGGATGGTCGCATACCACCTGCCAGGTGCCAATGTACCACAGGTGGTACCTGTACCACTGGTTGAAAAGCCCTGCCCTAGAGTGCTTTGGTCCACTGTTTAGAAGTGGGTTTCTCAGAGAAAACTACCCTAAAGGTGTTGCAGTTGAATGTTCATCAGGTGAGGTCATCCTTTCCAAGAATGGCATAATCATAAATATGTCCTACCTATTTGCCCCTTTCAGATTTCATAAACTACTGGTTCATATTAATCACTGGTTCAAAAACCTGTTCATTAAATTTCAGCATGCTCTCTCACACCACCAGCATTGATTTCTAAAGGATTTTGATAGGAATCTCAAAGGTGCTTTTTCAAAAGGCAACTGGACTGTTTCTTCTTTGAGGAAGACATTTTACTTCTCATCCAAGAAGCTTTATCAGTTCTGGCAGGATGGTGGAGGCAATGGAAGGATTTGTTCTGACAGGATGGGGAAGGTATCATATTTCTTTGCAGTCATCTGCAGTCAAAAAGTATCTAACCTTTTTCTGCCATCATTAGCAGAATAAAATAAATCTAATGAAAAAGGATCAGGTCCCCTGGAAGCCAAAACTGACTGGCAATATTCAGGCTTTTCATGGCACTAATGTTTCAAGAGATGGTCTCTTTCACTGCTATCCCAATTGGAAAAAGAAAGGGAAATATATCCTTCTCCTGAAGTAACTGTTGCATTCTTAGGATCAGAATTTTGACCAGATAACTGGATCTTCTATCAATGAAAAGAAGGACACATTTCCAAATGCATGTTATTATCAAAATCGTGAATAACCTGAGGCCCCAGGGCCACATAAGAACTGGATCTCTTTTAAGTTTCCTGCAACTATAAGGCAGGAAAACATCACAATAGCAATACTCCAATGAAATCTTTACATAGTAAAATGAAAACAAACAAAACTTTCTAATCTTTTTGTCCAAGGACTGCCCCTTGTAACATATTTCTAGTCCAAGTGTGTACATAGTACAGCCTTTTCCATATTGTGTTCATGTGTGCAGATGAGGCACACATTGCAAAATTAACTGTGCTGTCTGATTTTTAGAAAATTGCTTTCTCCCAATATGTTCTGCTTTTAAGTTTATATATAAAGGTTGTCTTAGAAATATGCTATAAATGTTAACTTTTCTCTCATGCAAAGAAGCTGAATTCTGACCACTCAATTAAGTACCTAAGATGGTTAGTTTTCTTATTTAAATACACTGTCCTTTTTATTAGACATACATTGCATTTTGAAATTTCTATTAATATTCCCATTTATCATACATACCAACTTTGGCAGAACACACTAAGCAGTTTAACAGTTCTTTGGTTTCCTTAAATGTTGCCAGTATTTATACTGTCCTTCAAAGGTGTTATTAACTAAAACTATTAATAAAGGAATTAATGTGCCAAATTCTAATGTAAACCAGGAAGATTGGATTGTTCATGTACTTAATAGAAGCATTTATCAGTCATTTCTTTTCAATATTTACAAATAAAAATAATATTGACCTTAGCAAGTAAACTGTCAAATTGAATTTTTATGTAACATTTGAGTCTTTGGGTGGACTAGGATGGCTACTTTGTGGGTTGACACTACACATGGAAGGAACAAGCGGACTTTGGCAGATCTTGAAAAGCTAAATAATTTGGAGCTGATTAAAACATAGATAAGTATTTATCCTGGGCTAAAGACCATCACCAGGCATTGGTCAACTCTTGCAAAATTATGGTACAAAACGGATACCATCTTAAATTCTTGGAAATGTCAAACATTTAGCCATTCACTTCCTCAAGCCCCTGGATATTATATCCTATTCTACTTCAATTAACTTCAGTAGAAAAAACGCATCTTCAAGGGAAAAATCTTAGAGCATGTACTGAATATTAGGCTGGAGTGCAATTTTATTTGTGTGAATTTGGAGCATAAGAAAACATTAAATTAATCCAGAATGATTAATTAATCATAGGTTTATTAAATATTTCACTTTGTCCTAAAATGTAAACAAACTGATATGTTTAAAAATGCACCAATATGCAAGAGAGCACTATGGATTATGATAATAATTATTAAAATAGTTTAGATGCAGTTTCCAGCATCATAAAACTAAGTAACTTTATATTCCCATGAAATCTGCCTCACATAGCTTGAGCCTTCTGCAAATATGCAGAGGGTGCCTTCTTATTTCTAGCAATATATATTAAAGGTGAAACTCTGCAGTCTAAAATTTAAAGTTAAGAAATACGTGTCTATTTTGGTCCAATGAAACGAAATATCTAATGAAAAATGGTTGCAAACAGGAACAAATACTAACCTAAATCTTAAGCTAAGAATAGTGAAAATTATTATTTTTTTCCCCCAGAAAGAACATTTTGAGGTGCAGGGGTTGCTATTAAGTGATCTTTTTAGGATAACTTGGCATCAAAACTTAGCAGGACAGAGTCAATTAGCACGTAATTGCATTTATTCTGTGATGGAGGAAAAGCAAGATCTAATGCCTTTACATCATAAAATCTTTAGAATAAAAATCATAAAATGTAATTTTAAGAGTTTAATTTTTTTTTCTCTCACTGCCACAAGTTTGCTTTTAAGGAAACTCTCTGTCAAGCTTTGGTTTGCATTTCACGAGAATCCCAATTATCCCCAACGAGACCCTCTTGAGAAGCTTCAGAAAAATTGCTGCCAGAACCATGGCAATAAGAAAAAGAGACTAATGTCCCACTTGACTAGGGCTCCTCCCAAAAAGCAGAGTTTCTGCTTGCCCTATCTGCTTGAATGTCATGGCTTAACACATCTTCCCTCAGAAACAAGGTCCCTCAGACCAAAACAAGGAATAGAAAGCTCACCTGAACAGACATGGATAAAACAGTTCAGGGGTCAATAAATCTGCTTCTTTATTATCTACCTCTGGTTCCCAGTGTGATCATGTTTCCATATCACTATGTATGTAACATAACAAAAATGTAGATTATTTGACCTTATGCAAGTAATATAACATCCATTTCTGCCCTCTCAATATTTCCAGTTAGTTAAAAAGAAAAGGAGGAGAAAAAAACTAAGAATGAGTTAGGGATGTATTTAAACCTTATTTCGTAGCCTGAACCAACTTTAATACCTATTAAGTGAACTGGGACAGTCACCAGTGAATGTTTGTATAGATAGATTTCATCAGAATGCTTTATTGTTACTTAAATAATAAATCTTCTACATACTACAGGTGACAGCATCTAGTCTGCTAGGCTGATTTTGAAAAAATTAAGGCAAGTCAGATCTAGTGAAAATTTGAATAGGAGAGTACCACAAAGGTCCAGAAATGTAGAATAGATTGGGAAGAGACAGAGGTAAATATATAGAATATAAGGGGCGTTGTCTTACCTGAACGCCTTTTCTCAGCATGTTGAATGGAGAATCCACAAATGGGTTAAGTGTGTCCTCTAGCCCAATTAGACCAAATCAGTCAAGTTGCCACGCCTGTGCTGGACTACGTCACGCCCCAGTTTCGAATAGGGCGAAACTAACGACTGTACGACGTGCTGGCTCCCAGATCCCTGACACTGGACCTGACTGCGGATTAAGGGATCGGGGTGGATTCTCCAATCAACATGCTGAGAAAAGACGTTCAGGTAACATAACGCCCCTTCTCCAGCATGGAAGAATGGAGAATCCACGAATGGGACGTACCAAAGCCCATCTGTCCCTATGGGTAGGAAGCAGACTGGGCCTGTGTCGACGTCGCCGGCACTACCTGCTGTAACACCCGGAAGCAAACTTATCGAGCTTATAATGACGTATAAAAGGGGAAGGTGAAGACCACGTCACCGCCCTGCAAATGTCAACTATGGAGGCTTGCGTAGCCCATGCAGCCGATGTAGCAGCACTATGGGTGGAATGTGCTGTCAGATGACTTGGAACTGGCAGAGAGCGTGTCTGATACGCCTCTGCGATACAGGCCTTAATCCACCTGCCAATGGTAGAAGAAGAGACCTATTGACCTTTAGAATCAGGTTGGGAAGAAACAAAAAGGGCCTCCGACCTGTGAAAGGCAGCTGTCCACTTGATGTAATTACGCAACGCCCTCTGGACGTCCAGAGTATGCCATTGCCGTTCCAACTCATGAGACGGGTTAGGACAAAAGTCCAGTAATACGATTTCTTGTGCCCTGTGAAACACGGTGTTAATCTTGGGGATGAATCTTGGTCCAACCGTAGGACCACTCTGTCTTGGTGAAAGACGCATAAGTCCTCCCTGATGGAGGACTGGCCGCTTGAAGAGACACATCTGCCATATATTCCAAGGCAGCCCGAAGCTTGGTTACGTCCTGATGGACCCTTACCTCTCCTGGATAAATTCTAGTCTGGAGTTCACGGAGCCAGATCAGAGAGATCCTGGCAAAGAATGAAGCTGATGTGGACGCTTTTATTGCCCATGCTTGGTGCCTGGTGTGTCCTGCAGAGGGAGACCTCGGATTTTTTGTCCTCGGCTTTGAATGCCTCCGCCATATCCCCTGGTACCTTGGAATCTGAAAACAAGGGAGTTAAGGACTTGTCCACTCCAGGTACCTCCAGCGCCTCATTCAGGGTCGATACCATATCTATCAATTTATGGTCAATCCCCCCGAGAGAGGAGAAGGTGCCTGGTGATCCCCATTGTCACTGTACAATGGGAGAGCAAGGGATCTGCTGGTGCTTGACAACCGGTTCGGAAAACAGCGGGTTGGTGTTCTGCCCAGGTACCTGGTCAGGCATCGGAGGCTGCTCCGGTTCGATCTTTTCGGTGGCACAGGCCTTGTGTAGTAGAGATGGGAAGAACGTAGGATTGAACAAGCCTACAAGAGGGGGAACCTCCAAGGTAGTTTCCTCATCATCCGAACACTGAGCCTTCTCATGGCCATACTCCATATATTCTGAGACTTCGCTCCCACATGAGCGTGGGAGTGAGGTCGAATCAGGGTATTGATAATCCCTGGGTCGCAGTGGACCCGGAGAGGCCAGGGGGTTCAATGGGGCGAGGGACGCCTGAGGGCATGCTGCAGATGCCATTGCTTGTGCTACTGCATGGGAGACCATGGCCTGGAGTTGGTCTGTAAAGGATGGTTGTTCTACGGGCCAGAGTCCCGCTGCAGTGGGGTTAAACATAGCTGTTGGGACCTAGGGATGGCCTCTCTGGAAGCCCGCATGCCACTGTGGGCGAGGTAAACGTGGCCTCTGGTACCTGAGCAGGGTCTCGCAACCTTAGCTCCTCTGCGAAGAGGGAAAGGTGATCCTAAAACCAAATGAAGAACCCTGGGCAAAGTCCCATTCTGGAGACCATGTATGCACGGGGGACGTGATGTGTGGACCCCCCAATGACAAAGCAAGTGTGGGTGGGGGCGAGGTAACTGTTCCCTCTACAGCTAGCTTTTGAGCCCTTGAAAATTGCCTCTCTAGTGCACGATGCCTGCGGCCGGCCTGTTTTTCGGCTGCCTTAGAGGCTTTCTTGTCTAGATTGGCCTTGGTTTGGGCCTTGATTTTTGCAGCTGCAGTCTGGTTGGATGACTTGTGTTTTGTGTGTCCACCGGAGGTGGAAGCCTGTGGCTTGATGTTGTTCGCCATTATAAATCAGGAGTTTCCAGCGGAATGCTTAAGCGTCCCGGTCTGCAAGAGATGCAGCTATGGCCCGAGGTGGGACTGGCCTACACAAGGATCTGTGAAGTCCAGCCCATTGGCAAGTACGGAGTCACACTTAGCGACGGATGTCGCGCGTCACTAAGGGATCTTTTAGTGACGGGATCCTGCGTGCCTCACTTAGTGGCGGCTCAGGCGGTATCTGCCATTCCACTAGATGCAGACTGTGGCAAACAGGCTACAATGGAGAGGCCCAAATGGGCACAGCTTATCAGTTGAGGGAGGTAAGTAGTGCTTGTCAATTCAAATTGACTTTAAAGCTGAGTCTAAATGATTAGTAAGAGCAGGCCCTTTCACCTGGCCTATTAGTCCTGCCGGAATCCTGTCCTATAAAGGCCTGCCGCGTTTCAAAATGGCGTCCACAGCAAGTTATAAGAGGGGACTGAGTGAATATTAAATTACTGGCCCCGGCGAATGTGGGCTGAAACAGCTACCCATCCCTCTTTAGGTCTTCGTAAAAGGAAAAGTATAGGGAAGGCAGAATTTGCTGCGACAAACAACTGCTAGATTCGAAAATTGTAAGTAATTCAAATTAGATGCAGCCGTTGGCTGCACGGTGCTCCAAAATGGCGGCCGCAGCGATCGCCGAGTGAGTCTCGAGGCTAGGGCTTGCTGAAGGTCCAAAAGGGAGCTTTTGTTATCCCAGTAAGAAAAGAAGAATCGAGGACTTGAGTCTGACCACTGTAGAGAAAGATCGCTGAACTGAAGAAAAGCCGATCGCTGCGCTCAAAGCAGCGATCGCGATGATCAGCTGGGTGATTACTGGGAGGCTATCTAAGCAGTCAAAGCTTGTCTGAGGGGATTTTACTGGTCTGGGACAGCGCTGATCCCAGTGCTGACCAGATGGTAACAGAATGAAGAATCCACAAATGTATTGAAAGTGTACAACCTGCCTTCTTGAAATTGTTCTGGGAGCCAAGTTACCACGTCTGTCTGGGCTAAGACAAAATTGAAACTGGGGCATGACCTAGTCCAGCACAGGCGTGGCAACCTGACTGATTTGGTCTAATTGGGCTAGAGGACACACTTAACCCATTCGTGGATTCTCCATTCTTCCATGCTGGAGAATAAGGCAGTTCTATATTGTTTCCTAGAAAATGTTAACTAGGAATGAACTTGACTCAGGGTAGATTTTTACCCTTTTCTTTTTGTTTTATTTTTACAAATAATGTAGCTGTGAGATCATTTTTCTTTCCTAATCTGTGAAACTTAAATAAGAAAATGCTAAGTAAACTGTGGCTATATCCCCTTTTTTTTTCAAGCATGATTGTAACCCAATCAAAATTTGTCTCACGATACTGCTGGGTCATCTACATTAAGTACCCTAACTACAACAATATCTGCTCATCATACAAAGCATTTAATGAAGCATTCTAGAGAGAGAATCTGCAAATTGTATATATATTGTTAGGATCACAGTTACTAGGAAAGGTCTACAAAGAAGAGATGTGTATAATTGCTTCTGACGGACTCTAGGAAAAGTAAGACATATTGAACAAGAGGGAGAAACTTTATCATCATTACCTTTAGCAAATATTGCTCACTCTTCAAAACATACTATAGGACAGACATGTCAAACACAAGGTGGTTTCATATGGCCCGCAAAGCCATCCTGGAAACAGTGAGGGAACTGGCCATCCAGGAGCCAATGTACAATTTTGTGGTACCTATGCTGAAATGCATTCAGTCTCCCTCTGACTTTGCCCTGGTACCCATCATGAGCAACCTGGCTAAGGAGAGCAAGCACAGCAGCAGCAGCCTTGAGGAGGGGGTAAGTGCAGCTGGACGCCCCCTTGGGGAAGTGGGGCTGGGCTTGGTGCTACGGGTGCTCGAGGGCCAGGCTGGGCATTTGACTTCTGCTGCCCAGGGCTCCGGGCAGCCAGCACCACCATCCAGCCCCCCATATGGCCTGAGAGGAACAGTGAGGCTCCTCCAGTGGACCATGCCTTGGCACTTGCCCTGGTCCCACCCCCTTCTGCCAGAGACCGTCAGATCTGTCCCACTCCTGCCCAGGCCCCCACAGGCACCATTGACACAAACAATGTAGAGCTGGTCATGCCCACCCAGTAGGCCACTCCCACTCCCTACACGCCCACCCAGTAGGCCGCACCCACCCTGGCCACACCCACTCGCCCCCCCAAGGGCAACTGCAATGCTGATGCGGCCCTCAATGAAATTGAATTTGACACCCCTGCTATAGGATTTTTACTTTTAATTATGTTTTAACTGCTGTTTATGGAAATTTTCCTCTAAATCAGTATCAAACATATCCTAAAGCCATTCATACATAACCACTAATTCATTCTGAGCTTGACAATCCTACTGCTTGGAGCACTGTCAGCAAAATAGCTGATTATACTAGATTTGGTTGTGGCTCATTTGCAATTTCTGATTAAACTGCTTTTATTGTACTGGATTGTAATGCTAATCAGAATTAGCTAGGTGCTGGAACATAACCAACATTTATCACAGAATGAGGAATTAAGAAGATCAGGCCAAATGTCTAAATGGGACTAACCTTCAATCTGTTATTAAGATTAGTACCAGAGCAAAACGAATGCGAATTGCAAGGAATTTTCGGATTTGGGGATTTTATTTGACAAGATTTTAAGGGGAAAACACAATCCAGCATTTGAAAGGTACATATACTGTATATGATTTACGTAAAGTGATACAAGCCTCTAAGCTAAATGCTGGTATAGTCTCTATTTATGCTTAAACAATGCAGATGTATTTCTGTTCACAGCAAACTAAGTCAGGATCTAATGAAATAAAAATCCTCAGTTCCAAGAAAACCCTGTAAGATTAATATTAGCAATTAATTATTACACAAATCTAATCACAAAGTGTTATGGTGCATCAAGCAGAGTAGTCAGGATTTCAAACGTTGTTCTTAGGTTAATTAGAAGGCTCTGTTAAGTGTGAATATAAGAGGCCTGTTCATTTTTTTCTCTCTGAAAATTTCGAATACATTATGCTGCTCATAAGGTAAATAATTCTTTTGGTACTTGTGAAGCTCTGGATCACCTCTAGAAGCATTTTAGTGAAGACTGGATAATCCTTTGCCTGGAATTCTGGTTTTTTCACATGTTAAAATATTGAAACTTTTGTTAAACATTCAAGGAGGCTTTCAAGCAGGTGCCACAGTAAAAATCAGAACTTTGCCTATGAATTGCTTTTAGATGCAGATTTTGTAAGGACAAGTATACTGAACTCATTTATACAAAATATAGCAGGTTAAAACATGATAGTTATATAATTCTTTTAGAAATATATACACACCTGAATAATATTAGCATTAGTATGTATATACTGTTATTGAATTGTAACTGTTTATTGTTAAGAGGATATATCATACTATGTTTTTTGCTGTATTTTTTAATTTTTAAGCACAATGTGGAGTTTTTTTGACAATGTATATATTTCCATCATAATTATCATTTTTTTATTTTGTTATAATTTTAAAAGCTATCAAAAATAAAATTTAAAAAATAAGCTGCCTTGTGAAAAAGCATCTTTGGATAACTATGACCTGGATGACTGAGAATCTCCACAGACATTTAGCCAAGAATTTAATCATGTTTGGGATTTTTGCATTTATACATGCACTATGGATAATTTCATGATTCAGTTATTGGAGTAGTTGCAGTCTCTGCCATTTCCTAGCCCAAATTTGATTTGGAAAAACAAATACAAAAAAAGGCTGTAGACATTTCTAAGTTCAGAATAGCATACTGTACAACATCCACAGTCTTGACAGTTTATATTATGCTGTATTACGGCATATTTGCAATGTGCTGGCTTTCTGCACTATGAGTGGAAATAGAACTAAGCTTAATACTATCATCTTAAACTTAGTAGTAATATATTATGAATATAACTGAATAATTTCAAATGTAACAAAATTAGTTAACTTTGTAATTCAGCAATACAAAACTACCTTGAGATCCAATCCAATCTTTAAGACCGAATCTGTATTTTTCAAGGCTATTGTTAGATTTCAAATGGAGCAAGGGCCATTCAGCATGGAGGATAGTGGCAATATGTGTTTGTGTGTGTGTGTGTGTGTGTGTGTGTGTGTGTGTGTGTGTGTGTGTGTATATTTGTGTGTGTGTACACATATAGAATAAGACTACAATGTTGAAACCCTTTTAAACTGGTTGAATTTATTGGAACTCACTATTGAACAGACATGAAAAGAAAATGCACCTTAATTATTTGGTAATTAATAGCGATGATAGCAATCCTAATAAATATAAAAATAAGTCATTCTGAGTTGAAAACTCTGATAAGATACCAAACTTGTTTCACTGTATCTATGCTAAGACTATATTCTGAATGAACTTAAATCTTACTATAAAGTTTATTCAATATTACATCGTTGTGGTTTATATTCCAAAACATATACAAGGAAATGCTGAAACCTTTTAAATTTGTTTCTATGAATGTTCTGGGTGACACGATAAAGAATTGTAAAATGATCCGTGGAAAAAATGAATAGAGAAACATTTTTTTCTCATAACTTGGTGTTATTTAATAATAGCAGATTTCAAGTTTATTGGCTGTGCAAATAGCCATTGCTACCCTTCAGCAATGGGAATGAGAAGGACCTTCATACCCTTTGGTTTTCTAAAAGTATCTGACTGGTTTCTGTGAAAAGCAGAAAAGTCAGTGCTTCTTATTCATATGTACTTATTGTATATTATCGATTAATGGAAATGGAGAGATCTTTGCCTGAGCGCTTTTATAAGGCAGATTTCAAATTTGGAATTGGAAAGCCACAAGGACATTAGAAAATATTCAGAAATTAAAGTTTGGAACTTCAAATAGCCAACCAAGCTGGATCCATACAGTGCTTCTCTCAATCCTTTTCATATATATATAAAGTAAATGTTTGAGCCCAGTACATGTCTCTTACCAAGCAACCTGGAGTCTGCTCCCATGTGTGATATTCCTGAATATTGCTTTGGCCCTAATTCTAATAAATATGCAATAAATAGGCAAAGTATCAACAACGGCAGTCTGAGTTGGTGAAATGAAATTATTGACAAAAAAAAATAAATGAAGCAACACCACTTTCGTTTTGCTTCTTTCTAAAAGAGAAGAGTTACACATTCACCTATTAGGCTTTAGTAACTGACTGTAGACCGAGCATGATTGTGAAGAATCTTGAGAAGATAAAGAGAGAACTTTATCTTTTGGTCTGTCAACCAAAAGGCAAAGAGAATAATTTAGAAAACATTAAAAGCAGGATGGCTTCAAGCTTAAAAGAATATGTTATGTGATGTGAAAGGCAGAAGAGGTAGATTTAAAGCTATCAGTCCTCTCTGTATCTTTAATCATGGATGATAGATAACCCCAGGAGAGAAATTCAGTTTCATGCAGTATATTTGGAGAATGAATATTAGTGATAATAATATAATAAATACAATAAACAATAAAACATGATAAGAATCATAGACCAATATGATTAGGAAATAGAAATGTCAAGTCTAATAAGAAGTTGCCACAGTATACTTTGAGACTATGGAATCCTAAATATTATTGAATATCTTAGCTGTTGATCATCCCCTTGGTTCATTCAACCTTCCCAGAGAAAAAAGACATGTGAGACTTATTAGTTATTTGAAGTAATCTGACTTTAAAAAATGAAATTATTTGTGTATAAAAATTACTGTCTAATTGTCTCAATGAGTTACAACAGTTAAATGCATGTATATAAAGAAGCATTTGATAATTTGTTTTCTATGGTTTGATTACCCCCTCCCCCCAAAAAAATTCATACAACCAGGCCCTCAGAGAGAAAAAAACATAACTGCTTTTAACAACTATTTTTATCGTGCTCTTATTATTTTTACAAATAACTTAAGGCAGTGAACATACACAATAATCTATCCTCTTCCTATTTTTCCCATAACAACAGTCCTGTGAGGTGGGCTCAACTGAGAGAGAATGACTGGCCCAAAGTCACCTAGCCAGCTATCATGGCTAAGGCAGAACTAGAACACAGTCTCCCAGTTTCTAGCCTGATGTCTTAATCACTAGCCCAAGCTAATATTACCGATTACTAATATTATAAACTAATAGAATTGCAAATAGCATTAGTGGTCCACATGTTGTATGCATCTAAGAAAGCCATAAATGGAATCAAAATTCTGGCAAGGGTGTGTGTGTGTGTGTGTGTGTGTGTGTGTGTGTGTGTTTGTGTGTGTGTGAATAGATAGTGCCCTCATTTTATAGACTAGACTAAATTGGGGACCATAATATTATGTAACTATTGATTTCATTTCAGTTGAGGTTAAGTAGAGAAACCTCAAAACAGAAGAAAAAAATAGAAGTTACTGCAGCATTTTTTTTTCTTTGCTTGGGTAGGTGGGAAGGAAGTTTGTTTTAAAAAAATGGATTTACCCAAAAGAACATGGCTAGATTCAAATAGCATTCTAAGCATGATTTGTATATCTTTAGTTTATTGTATTGTGTGAACCCATTCACTATAACTGATCAAACTGTAATTTGTGACTTAACATGATATATAAACACAACCAATATGGTTTATTCAGCAACCTCTTGTTAAACAAACCATAATTCAGCATGACATGTGACCGCAACCTTTGTCTGTAAATAGCTCTCTGGATTTGAGAGTTTGTTCATTAGCATACATACTGCCTGTGAGCAATGCATAACAGTGACACTTCCTGATGTAATTAGCTTTGTGGTACCACAAGAATGAAAATTTATTGTCTTAGCAGAGATGGCAATCCTATCTTATATTCTTCATGGAGAAAACCAGAAAGGGAAGTTGCATAAAATTAAATTTTGTCTTGTACTAACAACTTTTAGAAGATTTTTCTAAGAATTTGGAGCATTCCCAGTGCTAGATACAATAAACAACCAATCAGTACAAAATGGATGACTTTGGATCACTCCCTTTCTCTCAGCCCAACCCATCTCATAGGATTGTTGTGGAGAAAATAGAAAAAGGAAGCAATATTATGTATGTTTGCTGCCTTGAATTACTTAAAAATTAAGAAAGACAGGATAAAATCTAATAAATAAATATGGGATATTTGTAATCTAACATATATGGAGTAAAGGGTGCCTGGATATAAGACCTCTTTTAAGTAAAGTTTAAACACAGCTATATATTACCTCTTAGGTTATAATTTGGTTAAATTCCTTGCTGATATGTGATGTTCCTTCTCAACACTATAAAAATTATTTTTTATGCGAGAGGAGTGAAAATAAATTTGTGATTCAGGGGAAAAAAAGAGTACCAAATAAAACTGTAAAATCTGTTCTCAATCCTCAGGCTAATTAGACTGTTTAATTAAACTGTCTAATTGGTGACTGTCTTGCTGTGAACAAGAATGAAGGTGTCAAAGGCACTGAATTATAATGCATTGCTGATTAGACTTCTATTTTTTCTAGAAAATCAGAAGAGTATACATGTTCAACCAACTCTAAAATTATATATACAAATATATATATGTGCTATTGTGTTGCCTCTCGATTATTGTCATCATATTTTCAAGGACCTCTAAAGGATTTGTGTCTCTACACATTTTTGAAGCAACGAGATAAAGTTCAGTGTAAAATAATCTTTTTGGGGGGGTTAGATTTTAGTCATTTAGAAATAAAATATTTTTTGTTTAAAAATGACCTTGCCCCCTTCTCTATGTGTGCTATGTGTGCTTGTGTATGTGTGTGATATCTATACATTTTTGAATGTCTGATATGATTCTAACCAGTTTATTAAAAAATGAAATCAAACTCAAAGATTTAAAGCTGAAATTTATAAAGTAGTAAAGGTTTAAGTAGTAAAGGTTTTAGTAGTAAATAAATACATATATAGTTTTGTAGAAACTAATTTCTTTTTTCTATTATCTTATACTTAACATTATACTTGAAATTCTTATATTCCTTCCAAAAGGCTAATTATAAAGAAATTACTTTGCAAAGTTTTAAATACTATAAGGGGACCAATTTTGTGTAGTGGTTAATGGCTCCAGGCTAGAAATTGGGAGACTGTGAGTTGCAGTCTCACCTTACAAAGTCAGGCTTGGGCCAGCCATTCTCCTCAGCCCCAGGAAAAAAGCAATAACAAACCATTTTTAAAACATTGTCAAGAAAAGGGGCATTGCTTACCTGAACGCCTTTTCAGCATGAAGATGGAGAATCCACGAATGGGTTAACTCTGTCTTCCTGCCCAATTAGACTAAGTCAGTCAATAAAATAAATGCAATTCGTCGCCGGCCTTCGGGAGGCCTGAATCATAGAATTTACTCCTGGTGAGTAGGACTCCTGTGTCAGGATCTGGCGTTCAAGTGCCAGGCAGTTAACTGAAGCCACTGGGGTTCTGGATGTTGCAGTGCTCCCTGGCTGAGTGTGATGTGACCTGGAGGGATCCTCTATGGAGGAGACCTGGAAAGGCTCATGAGGTCGGCAAACCACGGCCATCTTGGCCAGTGTGGAGCAATGAATATCACCTCCGCCCGCTCTTGCAGTATCTTTCGGATAGCTGCCGGGATCAGAGGGATCTCACTTGTTCTAGGCCTGTAATTACTGACGATCAGGAGAGGTGTCTATTGGCCTTAAGGCCACCAATCTGGCTAGTGAGGAGATGTACTGATTGTCAGTCTGTTATCATGCCGATTGAAACTATGGGAGGCCCGAATTTGTTCAAATTGTCCTTAGGACAGATTCAGCTGTCTGGCCGCTGATGTTGCCCCCCCCCCGTCCTCCCTCCGTCCAGAGGGATCGGCCCCTAACTGCTGAAGCAGTTCAAAATGGCGGCCGTGGTTGCCGCTGCCTCCGCAAGGCTGAATGCAGGGGAAAACTGGACGGATCGACCTATGTTTCAGCTGAAATGGTCATCCGCCGATTGCCAGCTGATGCGGGGAAACTAAGAAACCAAATACAAGGAGAAACAGTCAGACAGCAGCAACGAAGCGGCTCGCATTGCGGTGTCCAAAATGGCGGCCGCGATGATCGGCTGAACTAATTATGAGGTGAAGGCCTCTGCAATGAAAGAAATGCCTTGGGGATGTCCTAAGCCTACAGCAATGCAATCTAGGACAGCGCTGATCCCAGCGCTGTCGAGATGGCAGCAGAGATCAAAAATCTACGAATGGGAATAAACTTCAATACAACCATACTCAGCGAGTGGTCCTCAATGGAACCACATCTACATGGAGGGAAGTGTGTAGTGGGGTGCCCCAAGGCTCTGTTCTGGGCCCAGTGCTCTTCAACATCTTCATCAACGATTTGGATGAGGGGATAGATGGGGAACTCATCAAATTTGCAGACGACACCAAGCTGGCAGGAATAGCCAACACTCCAGAAGACAGG
>NW_015386846.1:193751-196923 GCF_001527695.2 Protobothrops mucrosquamatus | reverse complement strand
TATTATTATTATTATTATTATTATTATTATTATTATTATTATTATTATTATTATTATTATTATTATTATTATTATTATTATTATTATCCTGCTGCTAATAAGCTGGGAACCAAATTTGTCATGTCCATCTGGGCTGCAGACTAAGTCGAGACTGGGGAGTGTCCTTGTCCAGGATGGGTGTGGCAAGTTTGACTGACTTGGTCTAATTGGGCAGGAAGACAGAGTTAACCCATTCGTGGATTCTCCATCTCTCATGCTGGAGAATCAAAGGGACTGGTTCAGGCTAGTCTACACTGTTTCAAACACACACACACAAACACACATAAACACAAAATTGAATATTCAAAATACCAACCTTAACACAATGTCCTCTTAGATGTATCCTATGAGTTCAAGGTCTGGCCCTTTTAAAACCCCAACCCTAATACCCAAGATGCATGCCATTAAAAGTTAATTATTTCATCTTTGATCAATATATATTTCCAAGATAGTAAGCTAACTGAATTTAATAAGGCTGTAAACCAATACCTGGGGAAAAGCTTGTTTTAAAATGGAAATGGGAATGAAATGATTTAATTCAGGAAAATAAGTTTATTGTAGTCCTGAATTGAGTTTAGTAATATCCACTCAAACACTTTTTCAATGAAACTTAAACTATTCTTTAAAATGTGCATATTAAGGATAGCTGTATTTTGAAAAGTACACATTAGAGAAAGTTTACAAACTTCTTACATTTCAGAAAATTGTATCCAACATTATATATATTTGGGAAGTTGCAAAATATCAAGGTGGGCTTTTCTAGTTTTAATGCAATAAATAAAAAATAAACAATCCAAATAAGATTATTTTATAAGAATGACTACTAGTGGCTCAAATGCCATTGTTAGTTACTCAGTACTGTGTTTTTCTAAAACTACATTTAGAATTTCAAAGAAAAACGAGGGATAGGGTGGGATTATAGTATTAATTCTGCCTTAATCTCAGTGCAATGTTGCTCTTGTTCCAGGATGTACACAGGCAGAACATATTCTACAGGATTCAAATCCTCAATTATGAACTGAATTCACAGCCATTCAGATTAGTATATACACTGCATTAAATTAGAAGCTACCCAATTCCTAGTGCTCAGTTGTGTTGTGAAAAGGGATACAGAATTTATTAGAATACCATGTATATCTCAACTTCCCTTAAGCATTTGAAGAAAGATTTATATGATTTCTAACGCTTCTGGAAATGAAAACAATTCTCATTTTCCCTGTGCTGCTTTTCCACTATTCAGTTCTCTGAAGAATAAGATCTGCTATATTTATCTCATAAGTCCCACTAAAGGTGAAACCAGTCTTATCCACCTCCTGGTGATCAATAGGATTCTAAATATCACAAGACTTCCAGTTTTTGCACCATAGCGCACAAGATTGTGGAGCTCGGCACCCCATGGCTGATTTCGCCCTGCCAGAGGACCCTAAATGGGTCTGAAGTCACCCCAGAGAGGCGACAAAAAAAGAGGGGTGCCCCAATGATCACGGAATGATGGCAGTCATTCCATTCGATCCAGGAAAAGCCCTCTAACCTGACAGGAGAAAGGCTAGCTGCACACCAGTGTCTAGCCCAAGCTACTTGCAGCCAAAGTCCAAGAGCACGAACCAGAACAATGATGAACAGCATGCTTGGAATTGGTGAAAAAATCCCCAAAGAAAACTTCCAAAAGTGAAGGGAGGAGACTACACCCCCACTCCCTTATAGACAGATGTGGAGAATTAATCTTTAAGGGGAATTTTTTTTTAAAATCAAAGTTAAAATACTATAGTCTGGATAAATCTAGAAATTTAAAAAAAACTGCTATGATTATACTTTAAAGGGTTTTGATAAAACTATAAAAATAATAATAAATAATATTTTTTGTCTGAAAAAGCTGGAAAACAAATAACTACTGACACACCTAGTGGAGAACTAGAACATAGAACATTAACAACATTGACCCAGAAATTGGCAAGATGCTCAGAAACAAAGAATAATCTGTTCCCTTTAACTTTAATAACCCTCAGAAGACAGCTGGATGGGAACAAAGAAAGAATACATACTGGGCCAGCCAAAAGATTAAAAAGTGTCGGAAGGAAAAGAAATACTCTGACTGTTGTCTAAACTCAAGAACTGTTTACAGAAAAAGAAAAAAAATTGACACTGGGCTAATCTTTTAGGGGGAATTTACAGGAAGGACTCAAGGTGGCTAAATATACTGAATTGCAGTTTTGACTGATTGAGCCCTGAATAAAAGAACTGTTATGAAATACTGATTTTACTGATGCCTTGACAATTGGAAATACAATGGATTATAAAAACTATATATAAAGATAAGAACTATAAAAAATGGGCTGTTTGGATTCTGAGTTTGGCTGGTTTGATAAGGCTAATTACAGAAACTATGGCACTGTTGAAGGACTATTTGAAAGGGGGAGATAATCTGGATATTGCATACTTATCAAAAAATGACAGGAAACCACATTTAATCCTTACTCCTGAAGGACCTAGCCTGGAATATCAAAGACCTCCAAAAACAACATTTCAAGACAAGACAAACACTTTCCAGGAGGAAATGTATGTAATGCTATGACAGATACAAATGACAATAGCTTCAAACCATGAGGAGATGAAAAATAACTTTGCCGCCATAAATGAGCACATCTCTAATCTAAACCCACAATCAAAAAACACTCAGAAAATGATGCTAAAGAATGAACAAACAAATCAGATAACAGAACATAAACTAGAAGAAAATGACTTAATCAGCAAAGCTACAAATGAAGAGAATTATAATTTAACACAAACAGGAAAAACCTACAAGACTTTGACATAACAATAAAAAGGAAAAGATACTTTACTCATCAAAACATCAAAATAAATTTGAGGATAAGAAAGAAGATTTAACAAAATGCACTATAGAACTGCCAGGAGAACCATTAGAGTTCAGGAGATAAAAGGGGCGTTGGTCTTACCTGAACGCCTTTTCTCAGTACGGAGACGGAGACTCCACCAATGGGTTTCCTTTGTCTGCCTGCTCTTGAGACCAAGTATCCAAAACTTGTCACGCCCCCTCCTACTGGTAATCCAGTCTTAACGAGGGCGAAGCGTTTGAAGATTGACGAGGCGTTGGCTCTCAGCACCCTAACACAAA
>NW_015386846.1:190653-191827 GCF_001527695.2 Protobothrops mucrosquamatus | reverse complement strand
CGTGTATGAGTTTGCGGATTGCTGCTGGAATAAGAGGCAGTGGGGGAAATGCGTAAAGAAGTCCCCGTGGCCATGGAACTCGTAGCGCATCCATCCCTTCTGCCCTGGGGTGGAAGTAGCGGGAGTAAAATCTGGGAAGCTGGGCATTGTCCTGCGAGGCGAATAGATCGAGGATTGGTTGGCCGAACCTGTGGGTGATAGATGAGAACAGGTTCGGGTGTAGCCCCCACTCCGAAGGGTCCACCGTGGCACGACTCAAAAAGTCCGCCTGTTGGTTGTCGACCCCCGATATGTGTTCTGCCCTGAGTGATCCCAAGTTGGGTTCCACCCAGGTGAACATCCTTCTTGCCTCCATCATCAGGGACCTGGACCGTGTGCCTCCCTGACGGTTGACATGCGCCTTGGCCGCTACGTTGTCCGTGCGGACTAGAACGTGATGGCCCTTGATCGAGCGCTTGAAGTGTAGTAGAGCTAGATGTATCGCTCTGAGTTCCAACCAGTTGATGCTTTTCTGCAGATCCGCGGTGGACCACCGTCCCTGAGCTAACTGAGAGTTCAGGTGAGCGCCCCAGCCGTAGAGACTGGCATCCGTCGTGATGGTGACTCGTTCCGGTTCTTTGAAGAGCGACCCCTTGGTCACTGCTCGAGAGTACCACCAGCGGAGAGCCCTGCGAACGGTTAACGGGACCCTGACCAGTCGGGGACCCTGACCAGGAAGCGCTGGCATTTCGACGTTGGTAGGGGAGAAGAAACCACTGTAGGTCCCGCAGGTGTAGTTTGGCCCAGGGAACGATGGCTATGCAGGAGACCATCTTGCCTAACAACTGGGAAAGTGTTACCAGAGGGACCGTGTGCTGTCGGAATACCTGTCGAGCCAGTTCCATTATGCTGACTGTGCGCTCCTGGGAAAGATAGACCATGCAATCTGATGTGTCGATAATGGCTCCCAGGTGCTGCAGCCTGGACGAGGGAACCGTGTGGCTTTTTTCGAGGTTTATCGAGAAACCATGTTGTTGAAGGGTGCAAATGGTGGTGTGTACGTCTGCTTGGGCTGCCTGGAACGACGTTGCCTGGATGAGGATGTCGTCCAGGTAACATTGGACTCTTACTGGAATTTTTCTTAGTTGAGCCGCTACCACTGCCAGCACCTTCGTGAACACCCTGGGTGCTGACG
>NW_015386846.1:163503-187379 GCF_001527695.2 Protobothrops mucrosquamatus | reverse complement strand
CCCCCTCTCACCCCTCGCTTCCCACAAGCTGCTAACAGCCTGAGGAAAGGTGCATTAATCCCTAAATTAAGTACTGGAATTTTTAGAGATAGCCAATATTTGAGGGAGACTTCACCAATGGATTATTAATATCTAACCTGATCTAGCTGAGAGCCAAGCCAAAACGAGTCATCAAGAGCGGAGACCAAGTTAAGACTGGGTTACCAGTAGGAGGGGGCGTGACAAGTTTTGGATACTTGGTCTCAAGAGCAGGCAGACAAAGGAAACCCATTGGTGGAGTCTCCGTCTCCTGTACTGGAGAACTTCAGAAGCTCCGGGAAAACTAAAAACTGAGGTGTCCATTCCACATATGCACTTGATGTTGCAATACCTGATGTTGTAGCAAGTGACTAATGCCATAAAGGGAATGCATATACTCTTTGGGACACGTGTATTGATCCATGCCAATCTTCACCAACCTGACACTCTACACAACTGATAGGACTGCAACTCCCATAAGCACATGCTAGCTAGCAAGTGTGGGAGATAGGCAAACTGAGGTTTGTACAGAGGTTTGACATGAATCTGCTATGGCAGACACCACACAATAGTAATTATAAAAGATATTAACAGCTAAACTATTTATGACAAGAGTGGACATAGATGTGCTTCTACAAACACTCATGAAAGTCTACTTTTGTAATTCCTTCCTTCTTTCCTCCCTCCCAAAAAGAGGTAAATTTTAATGCAATTGACATTCAAATGCTGTAGGAAGAATGAGTTTGCTACTTTCCTGCATGCTGCTTTTATTTATTTGCAAACAGACTGGCAGATAGATAGATCTGATGTGAGTAGCAAGGGAATAATGGAAATCACAGGAAAATGGAAAATGGAAATTGCTATGAAGAAAACATTTTTGCTTTTAGATGAGCCAGTAATATAAGTTCTTTGGGCAAAGTACTGGTAATTTTTTTTTTTTAAAAAAAGCAGTAAACAGTGATTAAAATATATATACCAACACCATGTAAAAATGCCTGCAGCAAGGAATAAAAACTAAAATAAAAACAGCAGCAAAACTTAAGTATGAAAAGATATAAATGATCTTTTATTGCTAACAGTTGCCATTATCCTGAGGAAAACAGAAAGGAATTCTCTAAGCATCATAATCAGAGTTGCCAGCTGGGCCTCTTGGAAAGATTTTACTGATAGGGTAACACCAACCCAAAATCTGCGGAACCTAATAACTGTCCTTCGTTTTCATGGAAGCCTCTGGAGAAGTGTCTTAGACCAAGGCTTTTCAACCAGTGGTATGGGTACCACCTGTGGTACATTGGCACCTGGCAGGTGGTACGCGACCATCCTAGAAAAGTGGTAGCGGGGGAGGGGAATGAGCTGAACCGGTGGTAGCACCGCACAAGCCTGAGCGAGAGACGGCTGGAGCTGCAGGGCTGTCAGGGCTCAGTTGAAGCGCCAGGATCAGCGCCAGGCTCCAGCTACAGCTCGGTACTGATCCTGGCGCTTCTGCTGAGCCCAGAAGAAGCACCGATCAGCTGGAATATTGCAGCCTCTCCAGGGTCTTGTGATTTACATTCAGATGCTTGGCAACTGATTCATATTTATGACGGTCACAGTGTCCCAGGGTCATGTGAAATGACCAAAACCTGCTCCAACCACCTAGCAGACGGGGGGAATAAAAACCAAACACCCCTCCACCCCACCCCCCCTGCCAATCCTCAACAGAAATGCTCACAATGAAAACCTCGGACAGGAGGAACAGCGCCGCTGGGCGGGCAGGCAGGTGTCTTGCTCGGCTGTGGCTTGGGGGCCCCTTTTTCAGTGCCATTGTAACTTCGAATAGTCACTAAGCGAACTGTTGTAAGTCGAGGGTTACCTGTACTTTATCACTTTTTTCCTTTTTTTTGGGGGGTCATCAAGTTTTTGACAACTTGCTAGGTGACTGGTGGTACTTGGATGTTGCCATATCCTAAAAGTGGTACAGTGGGTGAAAAGGTTGAAAAGCCCTGTCTTAGACAATGTTTTGGAAGCCAAATAAGTCACTACACAAAAGAGAGGTCATTCTAGTAATTTGGTAGAAGAAGGTATGAACATTGAAGGCTAAAACCACAACTTTGACCTGAGAAATGGGGCCTGAAATTTTACAGCGATGAAAATCACATTCATCTAAAAACATATGGAATTGATCAATTTACAAAGCATTTGGAATATAAAAGGGATGTTGGCAGCTTTCTTCTAGTTACTGTATTTTCATCTTTTTGATCTAGATTAGTTCATTAATCAAGCTTGTCAGTACTAGTTTGTCTCCTTTCTCAGGAATTTAGTATCTCTTGGCTTCAGCCAAACATCTCCTTCTTATTAAATCCAATCAATCTAAAAAGTCAAGCATAGAAATAACAAACTGTATATATCTAAATACCTTGATTGCATCCTCAGGCCATTCCTGGAAACATTCACAATAGGCATGTTTAGGAAGGTGACAACAAGGTGAGGCAATTCTCAAGGTACAACTGTTGTTCCCGTAAGGATAGACTGTATTTTGATGTGATTTGCATAGAGAGGTTTTTGATCTCTTAGGAGGCAGAAACACTAGGAAAACTTTAGGCTTGGAAGCTAAACGGAACTGGGTCTCATTAGTATTCGGATGACAGACCTCCAAGGAATACCAGATCTGAAAATTGAAAATACTTCCAGAAGAAGGCAAAAGATCACCTTTGTATTGTTGCCAAAAAAAACCCCATGTGGATGTCACCGGGTATCAAATTCAACCAAATGAGACTTGCTTGTACTTAAAGCAAGCTTTTGCTCCTAAGTTGCATATTAAAATATATTCTACAACTACAGCAGCAGAATTCTACATATAGGCTTACATTTTAATATTACTGTATATCTATATTGTCAGAATTTTGAATAAAATACAAGACATTTTTATTAACAGATGTTTGAGAAAGTCAGTATAGATCAGCGGTTCTCAACCTATGGGTCGCGACCCCATTTGGGGTCGATCGACCATTTCACGGGGGTCGCCAAGCAAGGCTGTCCACCATTTTTTCCCCTTTTCCGGCGAGTGCCTTACCTCCCTTGAGCTGGGCCAGCTGGTGGTCGGCCTGCTCCGTCTCTGCCGCTTGCCAGCTATGCCTCGGCCGGCGCAGGGGGAGGAACCACGCATGCACGGCGCTCCCGGGCAGGGAAAGTCCTCGACTTACGACTGGTTGGGTAGTCCTCGACATAAGACCGGTTTAGTCCTCGACTTACGACCGGTTTAGTCCTCGACTTACGACCGGTTTAAGTCCTCGACTTACGACCGGTTGGGGGTCGCGGCATTAAAAAGGTTGAGAACCACTGGTATAGATAGATACATATTCTTCAGGCCAGAACTAGAAGGTAACAGGCCACTTAAAATTAAGGTCACGAAATAGCAGACTAGAAGACACTAAAGTGTAACTTTTCAGATCATGCCATAACCATTCTCCAAGATTCTAAAATTAAATGTAAGTTCCACGTCTTAAGATAAACCATCTGTTGAAACATTCCTCCTGCCAGTTAGCTTTGTTGGGTTATGCAATATAACAAGCAGCAATTCTTCAGTTGTAGGGAGGATCCAAGGAACTTTAGATAAAAGATATTCTTTCTATCCTGAGAGAGCCACAATTTTTCAGAAGTCCAGTCATAGTATTTTGTGAATAAGAAAATTACTGTCATTACAAGTGCTATTTATAATGAGACTGGGAAGGACCGTATGTATATTCTGCAGTTTGCCTGAGGCATAATTGTTTACATTGGTTTCCACTTTTTCCTGCTTGTGAATGGTGGAGAGGACAAATGTTTTATTTAGCAGCTGAACATTCAATAATCATACTCAGTCAATAATAATTCACTATTAATGGTGATTAGAAGACTTCTGTGCAGATTAACCCTTATCCCAAGTAATGCTAGATACTTCAGTTCTGGAGCCCTATATTTTCTCCAAGAAGGGGTATACAACTATCAAGGTCACACTTTGCAGAGAGGGCCCTATGGCATTTTACTGAGGTAAATATACTAACATTCACTAAATAAACTAAGTTGCAGACTACTGCTATATAAAGAATTTTATGCAAGAATCAATTTTTCTTGCCACAGAAGAGTAAATTCTAACACAGGGGTCTCCAACCTTGGCAACTTTACAACTTGTGGACTTCAACTCCCAGAATTCCTCAGCCAGAGGAATTCTGGGAGTTGAAGTCCACAAGTCGTAAAGTTGCCAAGGTTGGAGACCCCAGTTCTAACACATCCCTCCAAACACACCTTTTTTTTTCTTTTAAAAATAGTATGTGATATAAAACCTGGACCTTTCCAAAAGGGAAGTTAATTTTCTAAAACCAGAGACTCTCCCTTCTGGGACTAATAGACAGGCAACTAAGACTGAAGTCAAGGAACTTATTTTTTTTTTAATCTTTTTCATTGCACTTTTTTGTTTTGTTCTTTTTTGTTCTTTTTTCTTTCTTTCTTTGTTCTTCCTATTTCATATTAATGTGTGTTAGTTTTTATGTTATCTTTAAAACTTTTAACAAAATTTATTTATTTTTTTTAAAAAAGGGAAGTTAATTCTGAGCATGTTTTTCACTGAACCCAGGGAAAAAGTGAATTCTGAAAGCAATATATATATACACACACTAGCACCTGGAAGGTTGCGTAACCTCTTAACTATGCAGGAGGTTCACAGAATAACCAAAAGTTATCAATTATTAAAGTTTTGTGAATCTGCTAGCTTCAAAAGCTTTGAATCACACAATTAAGGTCTCAGACCACACAACTTCAAACACTTCAAAGCAATTTCCCCAAAGATTGGCTCTGTAACTCCAATTTAAGTAAAGATACCAAAACCATATTTAAATATTTCAAAGGCACTTTTTGTCAGCAGATCGCAAATATTATCCTAAGAGGTTTGCATAAGCAACATTACCCTTATTGAAATCAAATTATGAAACCTCTGTTAGTAACAAGGACAACCAGATAAGATAAGCCAGATCAAGAAACAGACATGGCAGAGATTCCAGGAAAGCTACTTTTATACCTTCAATATCGGCTAAATTCCTTTACAAATAAAGAGAAAGACAGTGACCGGCCCAATGTCACCCAGTGGGTTTCCATGACTGCCAATAGACTTGAACCTGGATTTCCCCAATGCTGGGCTAATACTTTAAGCATCGCATAGTGCTCAACTTACAACCATTTGTTTAGTGACCATTCAAAGTTACAACAGTACTGAAAAAAGTAACCAATGGCCGTTTTTTTCACACCAATGACCACTGCAGACCACTAATGACCCGTGGTCGAGTGATCACGTTTTGGATGCTTGGCAAATGGCACATATATATGACTGTTGCAGTGTCCCAGGGTCATGTGATCAACTATTGCAGCCTTCTGACAAAGTCAGTGGGGAAGCCAGATTCAGTTAACAACTGTGTTATTAACTTAACAACTGCAGTAATTCACTTAACAAGAAACGGGTAAATTAGAGCAAAACTCACTTAACAATTGTCTTGGCCACAGAAATTTTGGCCCAATTGTGGTTGTAAGTCAAGATCTACCTGTACATCACAGGGACTTTCATTAGCATATTGCATTACATTATATATCAGTATTAACTTCTCCAGAGATATTATTTGTAACCATGCCCTTTAATAGAATAATTATTTCGTGCCAGGATTAACTTCTCTGGAGTCATATTCATGTGTGGACTTGAATAAATAAAATTTAGGTCATAATTTACTTTGGTTACATAATACCTGATGAAACACAAAAAACTACTTTCAGTGAAACAGAGCAGTGGTCAAATTATCTAACATTGTCTTTTCTAACAGATAATTGCTCTTTGCAGTCCCAAAAAGCTTTTAAAGAAAAGATGATTTTAACCAAAAATGTGAGGAAATGAAACTGGGCCTTTTTGTTTGTAACAAATGCCCTTCTTCCATCACTATTATGACACATTCTTTAATCTTATTTCTATCTTCTATGTAGCAAAATGAATCCTGAAATGCAATAACATCATTATTTATTTATTACAGGAGTTTCTATATCACTTCAATCAAAAAGAATCTCAGTTGTTTACAAAAGTTAAATTCTCAATACATCAAATTAACTACAAAAACCTGGAAAAAAAATCAATAGATACATCCGCATATTTTTTAAATATATACATACAAAAACATAATAAACAGTACTCAAATCCCATTAGGTACATCCTTCAAAACTGTAAATGCCTCCTTAAAATAGCCAGGTTTTCACAAGTTTTCTAAATCTTTATTGAGGAAAAGCTGAGTCCCTTCCTGTTATACCTTGCTGGGAGCAAGGACCCACAGAACGCAATCTCCACTGGTGTGCCTTGGGTGGGCAGATCCTGCTTGGCGCACGCTGTCTCCTAGGCACTCAGATCTCTTCGACACAATTGAACATATGGCATGATTAAACGCACACACATAGCAATTTATTTACTGCTACACAAATTAAGCCTATTACCCTGGGGCATCCTTGAGAAAAATGCAAACAAGGACTCATTTTGAATCCCTGTACACTTTTAACTGAGAACCAGTTTATAGGGAACTTAATCTCACTGAAGACAACTCTGTGCTCTGTTGCAGAACTCATTCTTAATTTTGGAGGGTGTGGGTGAATGGGAACAGGTAGATTAATAGGGGAGAAGACATTTCATCTAAGTTCTCAACATGATGTTCATCAGAACATGAACTGTAATTATTCATCTGCTAATTGTTCAGTTTGATTCTCCAATAGCTTCAGTGAGAGGATTTTCATTGTTGCCATGTGACACCATATAGTGTAGCAGTTGTTTTACAAAGGAGTCAAACAAGGATTTTAAAAGAACAAGTATGTTAACAAAATACATAGTTTGGCTCTTTTGTCTCAAACTAAAATTAAATCATTTCATCAAATACACCCAAACTTTTTTAGTTTGAAACTGGTATTTCCTGCCTATTGTTGAATGTTATTTTAAGTTAAAATTGAATTGAAAGCAGAGCTGGACTGTTTTATATTAGGGTATACAGCAGCAATAGTGTTTGTACATTTGAAAGTGCATTACCCTCTGGAAAATCCACTTCTCTGTAAAACATTTTAAGCAACTTCCATAATTTTAAGAGATCATTTGTTTCTTAATGAGTACTGTTTCTCATTGCCCAAACATAATATAGCTGCCATCATGCAGATCTGAAATCGATACTGTATTGACACAGCATGCTTTCATTAGAGGTCAACAGCTTCAGTTTTATTTTCACTACAAGGTGAAGAGCTCTTATGGATATTAAGTTATTGTTTTACGATTTTCCAGGTGAGGCAGCAAGCATAAACATTTTCCTCTGGGTGGTCTTGTGTGAGAGAGACAGTTCTACTAAACTTCTAGGACCAAAGCAGTGCCACAAATGGGCTATTTCTTACAAGTCTAAAGCATGCTACATTGGTTGCTGGAAAGGTCTAATCATTCTAGCATTAAATCAGGTAGTTTTCCTTAGGAAATAGCAATCCTCTTGTATTAGATGCAGCAAAATTTCTATCATAGAACTGAATGAAGTTGAGAGCAGAGTAGCTTAAGTATTGTAAATCTGCCAATCGCCATCAGCCTAGCTTTGTATCTAGTGCTGAGCTAATTGAACAGGAGAGACTTTTGTTCTACCCATTAGAAATTTGCTAACTAAACCAGGGCTTTTCAACCAGTGGTACGGGTACCACCTGTGGTACCTTGGCACCTGGCAGGTGGTACGCGACCATCCTAGAAAAGTGGTAGTGGGGGAGGGGAATGAGCTGAACTGGTGGCAGCACCGCACAAGCCTGAGTGAGAGATGGCTGGAGCTGCAGGGCTGTCAGGGCTCAGTGGAAGCACCAGGATCAGCGCCAGGCTCCAGCTGGAGCTCAGCACTGATCCTGGCGCTTCTGCTGAGCCCAGAAGAAGCGCCGATCAGCTGGAATGGTGTAGCATCTCCAGAGTCTTGTGATTTACATTCAGATGCTTGGCAACTGATTCATATTTATGATGGTCAGAGTGTCCCAGGGTCATGTGAAGTGACCAAAACCTGCTGCAACCACCCAGCAGACGGGGCGAATAAAAACCAAACACCCCCCACCCCACCCATGCTGCCAATCCTCAACAGAAATGCTCACAGCAATAAAAACCTCGGACAGGAGGAAGAGCGCCGCTGGGCGGGCAGGCAGGTGTCTTGCTTGGCTGTGGCTTGGGGGCACTTTTTTCAGTGCCATTGTAACTTCGAACAGTCACTAAGCGAACTGTTGTAAGTCAAGGACTACCTGTACTTTATCACTTTTTTCCTTTTTTTTTTTTTTTGGTCATCAAGTTTTTGACACCTTGCTAGGCGACTGGTGGTACTTGGATGTTGCCATATCTTAAAAGTGGTACAATGGGTGAAAAGGTTGAAAAGCCCTGAACTAAACTATTAGAAGTGACTTAGATTTGATGTTGAGATTTTCTCTCTTCAAGAAGTTCAATATTCCAATATAAGTTCAATATTCTGTACTTATTGGGACAGAATTAAGACTTCATATCGATTATGATAACTCTAAAATTGTGCTATTCTGAAACTATGGTTGCTATACATCATATATATGACAAAATAATTGAATTCATTTCTTATACTGCCGAAGGGGACGGATGTATTCATGAACATCAGGGTTTCTGCAGCTTCAGTTCTCTGTACGAACTAACATTACACTCATCCTTAGGCGATGACAAGCTGAACTGAAGACAATCTTACTCCCTGATGTCACAATCCTCTAAATTGCGGTCCAACGCCTCTACAAGAATCGCGGTAATGAAGGAAAGAGGATGGTGATTGCTAGAATGAATGATAGGATCCAATTCAGAACAGATTATAGCTGTGATGAAAGTGAAACAGTCCCTGTGGTACCAATTGCCTTTCTATAATGTCCTTTGCCTTCGTCTGACAATTCAAGGATGTGGAGTCCATTACCTGCTGTAGTGTTTGCAAATACTAGGATAAAATTTCTCTGAAAACTATGTTCGGTTCAGAAGCAGGAGTGCCCATGATTTCATCTCATTGCAGTTGCTTGAGCTTTGAGTTGCTGCAGCCCAATATGTCCATGTTTTTCTATTCTAAAATCTGTGTTTTATGTTCCGCCACAGGATTTTCATTCTTAGATGTCAGCAAAGGTTTGGGTTAATATTTCAGTAAAGAGGTGAACCCAGAGACAACAATAGAAGCTGATAGGAAACCTAATTTGAAGGACTCTTCTTTGGATCTGCATATTTAAGAATGCATACGCCAATCTCAGACTTTTATTTATAAGCAAGAGAAAAATCACCAGATCCTTTGGAAGGAATGGATAATTTATAATTTTCTACATTAAAATAATGTTTATTATAAACATTACTTTAATGTAAAATAGTCCTTACACACGTAAGCTTGTGCTTACACTATGTATTTTTTAAATACGGAATTAAAGCATGCTTAAGAAACATTGCTCAAAAGGTCAGTTAAAAGGACATACAGCAATCACTCTCTTCACAATACAAATAAACTAGAAAATCACCACCAATATTGAAACTTTACTATGTAAAGATTATGTGCTTACACAGGCCCCTTCATATTTGGCATTTGTGTTCATCCAACAGCAGAGTCATGCTGCTGTGTTCCCATGATGTCATTCCTCTTTGGCAACTGAAACAATTTTCTTTTGGTCTGGTTATGATTCAGATTAAATTGCAAAATTTCCACTTTGCAGTTTGTGATACTGGAGTTCTGTGAAATTTGGGGCTGGACTATTTCTTCATTCTGTCTGCCTGAATTCTGAGTTCTCGATATAGTAGTTTTCAGAAGCAACCTTAACAGAAAACCTGATTTTTTTATTCTTCCAGTCAGTTTCACAATCACTGTGGATGTACATGCAGGAAAAATGGCATTTTGATGGCCAAGTTGTATCATCAGCTCAGGCTTTTGAGGAAAGATGCACGCAACATATACCGAAAATACTGGGGAGTGCTAACTTTTCCTCCTTTTCTCTGTTCTGGGAGGAGGAGGGGGAGAGGTTGTTTTTGTTGTTACTTCAGGAATTGCCGTAGTTCAGGGACAGGACACTTGTAATGTCCAGTTGGTTAGCAACAAAGTGCATTACCGTCTCACGCTGTTTCCAATGCATTTTATGGATATTCATCATAATAACTGTTTAAACGATATTTCACTGTTCATCAAATAATTCAGATTTATAGTTGGACTTTGTGTATATGTACTCAGTAAGAAGCACTGCAGAGTTATATGGGGTCCTTTCTCATATACAGTGAGAAAAGTATTTGATCCCCTGCTGATTTTGTACGTTTGCCCACTGACAAAGAAATGATCTGTCTATAATTTTAATGGTAGGTTTATTTTAACAGTGAGAGACAGAATAACAACAACAAAATCCAGAAAAACGCATTTCAAAAAAATTATAAATGATTTGCATTTTAATGAGTGAAATAAGTATTGGATCCCCTATCAATCAGCAAGATTTCTGGCTCCCAGGTGTCTTTTATACAGGTAATGAGCTGAGATTAGGAGCACTCTCTTAAAGGGAATGCTCCTAATCTCAGCTTGTTACCTGTATAAAAGACACCTGTCCACAGAATCAATCAATCAATCAATCAATCAATCAATCAGATTCCAAACTCTCTACCATGGCCAAGACCAAAGAGCTGTCCAAGGATGTCAGGGACAAGATTGTAGACCTACACAAGGCTGGAATAGGCCACAAGACTATTGCCAAGCAGCTTAGTGAGAAGGTGACAACAGTTGGTGCGATTATTCGCAAATGGAAGAAATACAAAATAACTGTCAATCTCCCTCCGTCTGAGGCTCCATGCAAGATCTAGCCTCTTGGAGTTTCAATGATCATGAGAAATGTCAGGAATCAGCCCAGAACTACAAGGGAGGATCTTGTCAATGATCTCAAGGCAGCTGGGACCATAGTCACCAAGAAAACAATTGGTAACACACTATGCTGTGAAGGACTGAAATCCTGCAGCACCCGCAAGGTGCCCCTACTCAAGAAAGCACATGCACAGGCCTGTCTGAAGTTTGCCAATGAACATCTGAATGATTCAGAGGAGAACTGGGTGAAAGTGTTGTGGTCAGATGAGACCAAAATCGAGCTCTTGGCATCAACTCAACTTGCCGCGTTTGGAGAAGGAAGAATGCTGCCTAGTCCCAAGAACACTATCCCCGCCGTCAAACATGGAGGTGGAAACATTATGCGTTGTGGGTGTTTTTCTGCTAAGGGGACAGGACAACTTCACTGCATCAAAAGGATGATGGATGGGGCCATGTACTATCAAATCTTGGTGAGAATCTCCTTCACTCAGCCAGGGCATTGAAAATGGGCCATGGATGGGTATTCCAGCATGACAATGACCCAAAACACACAGCCAAGGCAACAAAAGAGTGGCCTAGCCAGTCTCCAGACCTTAATCCTATAGAAAATCTGTGGAGGGAGCTGAGGGTTCGAGCTGCCAAACATCAACCTCGAAACCTTAATGACTTGGAGAGGATCTGCAAAGAGGAGTGGGACAAAATCCCTCATGAGATGTGTGCAAACCTGTGGCCAACTACAAGAAACGTCTGACCTCTGTGATTGCCAACAAGGGTTTTGCCACCAAGTATTAAGTCATGTTTTGCGAAGGGGTCAAATACTTATTTCACTCATTAAAATGCAAATCAATGTATAACTTTTTTGAAATGCATTTTTCTGGATTTTGTTGTTATTCTGTCTCTCACTATTAAAATAAACCTACCATTAAAATTATAGATTGATCATTTCTTTGTCAGCAGGCGAACATACAAAATCAGCAGGGGATCAAATACTTTTTTCCCCTCACTGTATGTGTATATATGAACAAAAGTTTTAAAATAAGTCCCACTGAACTAATTATTTAACTATTAGGATTAGAACTTAAATTTCCCCAGGATTATCTAGAATACCATATCAGTTCTCAGATTTTCCTTTGCTAAAAACATTTATCTTCCCTGGAAGTAATACTGCAGTTTTCCCAACTCTCTTTTTTCAAAGGCTTTTGTGCACAATGATATCCAATATGTTTGGCACAGCATGTTTAATAGAATACCCCATTCTAATGCTATTTTATTCATGTTTAATAGTAAACAAAACACCCACAAATGCCCAGTTGCTACTGAGAGGAACAAATGGAAAAACTGGAGTTCATGAGTAATCTTTTCAGTTCTTCCTAGTGATGGGATTTATTCAGCCAAGCTGATTTCATTTTTTTATACACACAGGCACAGAGCAAATCGCATTATCGTGACACTGCAAGACCAAAGATGCACAATGATACCTTAATACAGATTAGATAAAAATAGTGCATCTAAATCAATCAGAGGATGATAATGTTGTGTAATCCTATGTTATTAAAGGATGAACCACAGAATACTAGTGAAACAACAGCAGAGGTTTGTAAAAGGACAAGTTTCTTCCTTCTCATATACTCAGTTTCAAAATCTAGTTTCTAAACAAATATAACATATAGTACAGGTATTCACTATATACCAAAATGAGCTATAATATATTTGTTTTTTTCCAAATTCAGGTGATTTATAATATAAATCTACAGTTAGTTATTATTTGGGTACTCCTCTTTCTCTCTTTCTAAAGGATGCCCTATCAAGTGTTTTTTAAAAAGTTTCCATATAAACAAACTAACAGGTATGCACAATCTGTGATTTATAACAATTATACATAAATTGAACTAATAACTATCTCTGATGTGGCAATCAGCTACAGATGCAAAAAAAATTTAGAATGTGTTCAATTTCTTTCAAAAATATTTTCTCCCCCTTTTAAAAGAAAATAGCAGAGATGATGGAGGAAGCTGAACAAAATACATACAAGCACATGGAAACATTATTCATACCATAATGGTTTTACTATGCTTATAAACAATGAAGCAAAATATTGCCTTGTCTTCAAGAGGGTTTGGGCTTATAGGTCTCAACCCACCTCACTCTGTCATAAGCAAACTGATTTTAAGTCAACAGATTTATCAAAACAGTTTGTGACAGGGCAGGACTATGGCTTGTTCAACAATATATCTGATATTCTTTGAGGTCTGACAAGGCTGTTTTTGAAGCAACTAACAAATATTACTCTTTTAGAATCATTGCAGGAAAGACTGCAAACTTCTGGGTATGGGTAACTTTAAACAGCATGGATATGGTTCTTAGCTATCATATATTCACATTTTAAATCAAGGAATGAACACATATAGCTTATTTTATTTGATGCACAATGTGAGCCCCTTTGATCTTTACATTAGGCCTGCCATTACATCAAAACAGTATTCTTTCATGGAAAAAAGTCAATTTTTGCTGAATTTGCTGGTACAAAAGTTATTTTATATATGCAACATTTGAAGTTCTCTTCCAGTAACCAGGCCCCAAGAGTAATAACCTTTAGCAAAACAATCATTATTCCTTTTAAGTATTTATATAAGAAATGTGTAAGAAATTTTAAATTAACTATTAAAATATTCTTAATACAATGTTATTAACCTAAATACATTTTAAAAGATAATTGTTTCAATTTCCCTCAAGACCGTATTTTTTAGGGTATTTGCAGCTACCAAAGGGTGCTTCACTTTGCCTTTCTGTCCTTTAAGCTGTCCTTTAAAAACCTCCAGAGCCACTTTTCTTAAAATTTTAAGATATAAATGTTTTCATATTCCTACTTTAAAATCAGCAATCTAGAAAAAAGATGAGAAACATAAAAGAACATAAGCAAAATTATGTTGCTCAATAAAAAAAAAAGAAGGCAGAAAAGTCAATCAAGTGTAATGAGGTAAATACAGCAAGCCAGATAAGTACAAAATTGGCTCTTTAAAGATAGGGCTATTTTAAAAAGTTATGTTATTGTGTACTATTCTTTGAACAAATACAAATAAGCAGTATCTGTTTAGAACAAAGTTTGACAGTGGATTAGACACCTTCTGTAAATAGCATGCCCTCCAGCGCGGAACAAAAGTTGAATTTTGTCAGTTAACACAAAGGATGCAACCAGATCAGCCGCTGCAAATTTGATATCCCAGGATGCAGTAGATTAAATTCCAGGATTCACAACCAACATGGTCAACAGCAATCTGTAGAAGGCCAATTTTTAAAGGCGATATTAAGAAAATTTTGTGAGATAAAGCGCATGTCCTGATCATACGCAAATCCTGCCAAATAAAATAATTCACCATTTGAGACATCTCCCATTCTAGGAGGCTGCCGAAAGGATGGTTCTAAACCATATTTCTGTACTCCTTTCCTTTGCTATCTTAAATGTCATCCCTCCTCTAATCAAATTACATGTGGTAATTTTTGAGATGGGACTGTTATATTACATTAGGAGAGATGACCAAGGTATTTTTAAATACCATGACTTTTCTTCCTATTCCCATCTGAAATTAATCTTATTAAGGATCCCTATCTCAACAACAAGAAGGAAAAATGTGTCTTCCCATATTTCTATTTAAATAATACAGTCTAAATTCCTTCTAAATAGCTGCATTTATATTAAAAAAAGACACGTTAAAACAACCTGCAGTCCAAGGGTTGCATGCAGCCTTAGACAGCTAGTAATACAGTCAGTCCTACAAGATTGTAAACATTATGTGATTTTGTATTATAAAGCTATATAATATATTTCACATGCAGCCCAATTCCTCTCCACTCAATGCGGCCCAGGCAAGCTAAAAGGTTGCACACCCATGCGTTGAAAGAAAAGTGCAGAACACTCACTAAGCATTCACTTTTAAGATGCACCTGTTTTCTCCAAGATCAAAATAAGATACATAGATTACATTACTATGGGATTTATCTATGGTTTTATTTCTATTTGGAAAAATAGTATTTTTCTTCCAACTTACAAAAGTCAGTATCACTGCATAACACTGTAAGCTTCTTGTCAAACCTCTTTTACAGTATACACAATTTACTGTTGCTTTGGCTGAAAGCTTTATTACTGATAGATCTTGGTAACACATAGTAATTTGGTAAAAAAAAAAAAAAGATTGATTCTTCAACAACGGTAGGCAAGCTGGTACCTCTCAGTATGTTTTTAGATTATATCTCAAAGGAATTACAGCTGGCATGGCTAATGCTTAAGAACACTAGGAGTTGTTGTGCAAAATTTGGGGAGGGCATCAGGTTGCCTACCTCTTAAAGATTAAAAAAAACCAAAAGCTCATTATCTACAGCCCAGAAATTAGGCTTTTGAAGTAAAGTGAAGTTGGATTAGATCAAGAGTAGATTTTTCAGTGAAAGGCCATATCACTTCTAGTCCTGAAAAAAACTGGGATTAATTTATGTTCCTCCCTCCTCCAAAATCTCCTGCCCTGCCCCCAAAAATCACTGGTGTTTTTCAAGGAACTACCAGAAAGCAGGAAAATTCAGTAGTTATGTGTGGGGGCCGGGGGGGGGGGGAACTTTCTTCTTTCCAAATCTTTTTACTCAGTTCATTTCCTCTTTTGCATTTATTTATACTCTCTTTGTGATAGCCAACCTATTCTCAAATTAAACTAGTTTACCAATTCTATTTTGACATTAGGTTTTCATTACAAAGACAACTGAAAGTATGTAACCCATTACTAGGTTTCATTATCACTGTATCTTGGGAATAGGAAGAGTTTAAGCTTCCTGAGTCTACTTTGCTTTTAAAAATATAATTCTGTGATCTGCTGAAACATGACAATTAGAACATAGAAACTAAGACACAATTAACATTCAGAAACATATCTTGTTCACCTTCATCTCAATTATTTGTTCTCAGTATAAGGCTGAACTCATAATCCATACGAAGCCCATTTCTGTTCCCCCATTGTTATCTCCATTTTTTAGCAAATTGGTTTAAGAGTAGATATTTTTATTACTGCTACTAATAAAAACCAGAAACTCTTAGAGACATCTATCACAAGTCATTCAGAGGTCTACCAAAATATCCCTTTTCATCTGTGCCTTATATTGCTCATTATAATTTTATTGACCCCCTTCGCCACAACTATTCACTTTTCACATTACCGGTATTTGCTTGTTGCTATGACTGCGTATTATGATGTGCTGCTGCCTATAAAAGAGGAACTACAAAATGGATCCCTGTAAAAAAATTATAAAAGCCCAAAGAGCATACTCTAGTTAGCCTTTACAGCCACTTACACAAAAGCACATTCCCAAGAAAAACCTGAATAAAAAGGGGATGTGAGGATGAAAACTTTAAAGTCCTGTCCCAATAATTAATGCACCATTGAAGAGATACGCCTGCACAAAATACTGTACAATTATAGAATTAAGAATGCAGGTAGACTTTCCCAAACCAACCATACTACAATTCGCTAAATAGGAAACCTTGATAAGAAGCCTTTATCAAGTTCATACAAATGACTGATGGCTTTTAAATCTTCATGAAGAATATAATTTTGCTAAAATTCCATGAAGCTGTATCCTGTCATCTAGCTGAAGTAAAATGGATGTCAGATTACAGCTGTATAACTGTCAGTCACATTAGTCACGTCACTCCCCTCCCCCATCCACAAATGACACTCGTAAAAGGATGCTTAATTAACACATTGTGTTGCCTGGGGCTTAAATAAATACTGATGTGTGGTTGTTGTTTTTTTTACCAATCTACATAAATATGAATTAATTGTCTATGATTCCAAAAAGATTAAATTCAATTTGCCACTTAAATTTACAATCACTTGTTTCATGACTAAAGATACAACGGTGCTGAAAAAAGTGACATACAAGGAGTCCTTGCACTTATGAACGTTGTAACATCCCCAGAGTTAAATGTTTTGGGCACTTGGCAACTGTCACATATTTACAAGGGTTGCTGTGTCCTATGGTCATGTGATTGCCATTTGCAACCTTCCCAGCTGGCTTCTGACAAGTAAAGTCAATAGGGAAAGTTATCAGGGACGTTAGCAAGTCATGGTCATGTTTCCCTTAACAACTGCACTACTTAATGACAAATTTTCCAGGCCCTATTATAGTTTTAAATCCAGGACTACCTATATTCATTTTCAGGAGTTAATAAAGAGACACCTGGAGTCAAGAAATGTTTTCCAGACTCACCAAGAGCAAAAAGCTATGTCACTGGTATTCGTTCAGTCTTGTTCCTCCAAGGCAAGTCCTACAGACAAGCAAAATCTCCTGGAAAAGAACGTATGGCTACAATTCCTCAGTTAGCCCCCGCCCCCTAATCAACACAAAGCCAAACCCAAAACAAAAATAGTTCCAAACTATTTTATAATGGATTAATAAGACTTATATGGTTATCCATCTTATCTACCATAACCCTCCCAGCAACAATAAAAACATACAGAAAAACAATACAAAACAGGATCTAAATAAAAATAAATGCTGGCTCCCTAAGCAACACTCCCCAATAAATAAGCCATTATAGTCACTAGGCTGTTAGCCCTTCAAGGCAGACCAAGTTTGAAAACCGAGTTATGAATATTAAAACTACTTTTATTTTAAGGTTACAGTAACAGAATCTTGAAAGTCTGGTTGCGCCTCTCCTCTCTCTGCCTTTATCCTAAAGAGAACTAGGTCTCAGAGTGAAAGCTGAGGCGCTTTCTCAAATTACACTCATGTTCTGAACTCAAATCTCTCTTACCTGACCATTGCCTTGGCTGTGGTTATTGCTTTTGTTCCTCAAGGTTATTCTCACACCTCATTATATCTTTAAATATGATCGCCAGCATGACTGTGCCCAACAGTTTTATGTAGATATTAGAGAGGAGTGACCAGACATGGGAAGGACTCTCTGCTTCAGGGAGAGAAGGTTAGACCTCCCCTCAAAATATCAATGGACCAGGTCAAAGAGGAAGGAGGAAAACCAATGCAAAACCATGCCTCCATCCAAACCTCTGAAGCTGGTCCAGAAGGCTACCATGGTGAAAGACATCAAAAGCCACTGAGGGATCCAGGAGGGCCAGAATGGTTGCGTCATCACCATCTTCCTACTTAGGGTAACATTATCATAGTACTGTAATAAAAGGGAGGGAGAAATTCTCAAAAGATAAGAATAGATGTTAATACAGATTTATGTCTTTTACAGAAACTTGGTTGACCCCAGTGACATTCCTAATGACTGGTAAAAGATATGTTGTCTTTAATCCAAACTTGTTGGATTCCATTTGGGCCCATTAAATAGCCATTAGATGTCAGCTGAATTAGCTTTGAACGTGACTATAGAGAATACTTTGCCTCCACTTTTGAAGAATGCCCTATATTTCATGAATTTATCATTGCTAATTCGATCAAACTTCTACTATTGTTTTAAAACCTGTGATAATCAATCTAACTTCTAAAGGAACCTTAAAATACCTAGTTATTCCCCACTCAATCTTTTCTAACAAACAAATTGGGCTGTCAATTACAATTTTTGCTTACCTAGAAAGTCCAGATAAAAATTGTAAAGTTGCAATATTGCTCCTTGAAACAATGTCAGTTTTTGCTCTATTAACCCACTCTGCAAATGGCTGTACAAGTATGATTTAAATAAATCATATTATTTATACATCTCTTTTTTCCTGTCTGACAACTCATTAAAAAATAAATAAAAGCCATCTAGCATAAAAACCAATGTACCATCAGAAAAGCAAAAACAGTTGTAGCAGTAACAGCAAAGAACAATAAATTTAAAAACACATTGATTATAACTTGTCTATTTTAACAAGACAGATGGGGGCTTTATGGTAATTTATTGAAGGAGGAGCATTCCAAACGAGGGTATCATTATTTGCTTCATGAAGTTAATGACCTTATTTAGGAGAGGTAAAATAAATCAAGCAGAAGCCATTAGATGAACTGAACATTTAACACATAGGAAAAAAGACATTCTCATTATAGGGGAAAAAATCTTCCTGATATCATTAAACAGTGTCTTTTATAATGCAATATTGTGAAACACAGATGATCAAAACTTCTCTGGCTGGATAAAGTCAGCTATTCTTTACACAGATGATAGAGGAGAAGCTGTCCGTAGTCCATTTCATGTAGCGGTATTAGTAATGTTAGCTAGCATGCCTCATAAGTCCAGTAAGTAGAAAACTCAACCATCTGTGATGAGAGGGGGAAAAAACAAGAATCCGGGTCTACATATTTGTGAATTGTTTAATCTGTATCAAATCATAATGTGCTTTTTATTCTGAAAAAGTAATCTATGCCTCCTCTTTCTTATTAATAAGCTGCTTTTATAAAAATACCCAAGTATCTGAGGTGCTGATAGAGCAGAAATCTTGATAAGCTGACTGTAGCCAGCAAGCATTGCTTGTACTTAGATCAAGTGGAAAGGCAAACATCTATCCATCCCTAACCATTTCTAAAGGCACAGAAGTGTTGAAATTTCTAAATTGCGTCAGCTGCACAAACATGCTTCCCAATTAATCGCTTTAACTCATTCTCAATCATTTTCATTCATTTGGGTGGCCAGAATATATTAACATTCATGGCACAATTAACATAAATATATAATCAGCGATTCCTTTCATGCGGAGTTGTACAAATAGTCCTGGGTTATGATCATTCATTCAGCGACCATTGTATAGAGCAGTGATGGCGAACCTTTTAGAGACCGAGTGCCCAAACTGCAACCCAAAACCCACATATTTATCGCCGGGTGCCAGGTGGGCGTGGCCCACTGGTTGGGCATGGCTGTGATGGTCATGGCAGATTGGGTGGCTGTGGTCAAGGTGAGTGTGGTCCCCTCAATGTTGCTCGTGGGGAGGGACACCTGTGGGGGGTGGGCAGAGTCGGGGGAGATCCAGGGGGTCTCTGCAGGTGCGGTGGTAGGCAGGAGGCTCGTCCTGCGGGGTGAGGCGAGGCAGGGCAGGGGTGTCATTGCCATGGGGCAAGGCAAGGGCCAGGGCGGCTGCTGCCTGACACTATCAGCCCCTGTACACAGAGGCCAGTGAGCACATGAGGGCCAACAGTGTCCGTCAGCAGCCACAGCCTGCCGGCCCCTCGACTGGCGCACTCTGGGGCTCTGCAGCCCAAACTGCCTCTGAGTTAGATGGCTGGCCGACAGCTGAGGAGGCAATGCAGTGGGTCGTGCCCGGGAAAAGGAGAGCATGCGAGGTCAGGAGGGACGGGATGGGAGGGAGGGAAACCAGCCGTGCTGGGATGCATTTGGCCACGTGGGACCTCGGCGAGTTAGCGGGCAGCTGGTTGAAGAGGAACAGCTGCCATCTCTGGGGCACGGCGCACGTGCCCACAGAGAGGGCTCTGAGTGCCGCCTCTGGCACGCGTGCCATAGGTTCACCACCACTGGTATAGGGTCTCCTGCTTGAGCAGGGAGTTGGATTAAAAGACCTCTAAGGTCCCTCCCCAGCTCTATTCTGATTGACCACTCAAAGTTACAATGGCACTGAACAAATGGTACTTATAGTAGGTCATCACAGCTTCCCCATGGTCACGTGATTGCGATCTGGGTGCTTGGGGGCCAGTTTGTGATTATGACATTGCAGCAAAAGCCACAGTCACGTGATATGATGTTCCCTGCTGGCTTCCCATAAGGAAAGTCAATGGTGAAGACAGCAGGCAGTTGGAACTCATGGTCACCTGAAGTTTAACAATCTATGTGGATCTCATTTAATGATGGCAACCATGAATGCCAGAGTTGCCCTCACTAAATGACATGGTCACATAATGTTGCACTTTATGACCATGTTGTTTAGCAGTGGCACTACCAATCCCAATTGCTGATGTAATCCAAGGACTACTTGGCCTGTTTGGATGATACATTTGTGGAAAACCATTCCAGTTTGAAACCACTAGTTCATTTCAGCAGCTGTGGCCATGGTTGCTAGACACATTATGACTCTTTAGGAACAAGCCAAAAAGAATAAGTCAAGACCAAACTATGATTTCTATCTCTGCTTGTTCCAAGGAAAACAAATCACAATTGATCATTTAGTCTGGCTAACACAACAAACTAAACTATTTATGAACTTGGATGTAATCCTATGAATCTCATCAGCAGGCACAATGAAAGCAGAGTGCCTAGTACACTGATGCAGTTTACTGAGTGGTGAATATGTTTTGCTTTCAATGGTGCCTTACCCCAGTTACTGGGTGTTTGAAACTGGGAATCTAGGAATCTCAGCTTTCATTTTCAAAGTTGCCACGAACAGCTGACATAGATTATGTGTATGTACACGCATATGGATATATATATATGATATACATAGATGTGATAGCCAACAGCAAGACATTTGCTCTCATGAGATAATCAAAAATGTATGGCATTTTTTTATTTTTCTTTAAAAAAAAAACCCATTTGCACTAGTATCTACCAGAACAGCTTGCAGCAATTATTTTTATGCGTAACTACAGTCTATGCAGCCATGTGTTCTTCTTCTGCTCCACCCATTTTATTGGAAAACATATATCTCTATTTGGAAAGAATTATTCTCCATTCATTTTCTCTACTGCTCACAACTTTTCAAATCCCTACGACAGTGGTGGCGAACCTGAGTGAATTAAGAGTTTTTAAAGGTGTCACCCAACACTTAAAATTGCGCCTGGAAGCTAACTGGCATCTAATATGGCATTACACTGGTGAATCTAGGGCAAATCTAGGAATGCCCATAGCTAACTAGATTGCTGCATATTGAAGCTGATTCTTCCAGATGGTCCTTAAAGGCAGCCCCGTGTGGACTGCACTGCAATAGTTCAGATGCACACTGACAAAGGTAAAGCTTCCTGTTCCAGAAATAGTCACAATTGGTACACAAGGTGTAACTGCGTAAAGATCCTTCGGCCACAGCCATTACCAGCTATTCCAGCAGGAGCCGTGAGTCTGGAAGGATTCCCCCAGGTTGTAAAGCAGCTCTGGTGAGAAGCAATACTATCCATAACTAAAGATGGATTACTTAGTTTTGAATCCGCAGCCACTGCTCTTTGATGGGATTTAGTCTGAACCTATTTCTCCTCATCCTGTCAGGCATGAAAGACCTGGTCCACACATGAAGGTCCAATTAAACTGATTTATTATTACTTATGCCTATGCACAGGAATATTCTCAACTAACAGTTATCACTTGCTTGGGGTTAGATAAGGATCAACGGAATTTGCTTGTGGCTACATAGGGATTCTAGGCTGACCACTCTTTTAACTCTGCCCCCAGATTCTGGCACTCCTTCTCCTACACGTCCAGACCTGAACTATTTCCAAATACTAGGTCAGGTCTCCCTTCACACCTCCTGTCCAGCCAGGGATGGGGTTGTACAACTGAATATTATCTACATATTTATAACACCTCATCTCATGCCAGCAGATGTAATCTCCTAGTTGCTTCATGGACATGTTAAAGAGAAGGAGCAAAAAGCCTTTCCCCACCCACCATCAGAGATTGGAGCCAATTTTTCAGGAAAGAGGAGAACTATTGCAAAACAATGCCGCCTCCTCACAATCTTCACAATGTCCTGTGATTGACCTGCAATTTTTAATTAAGTCCCAGAAGAGAGACTGATTAGATAATCCAGCTCTTCATATTACTCTAGCAAGTTCTGAGATAACAACTTTCTGCTCTAACCCCATTAGATAAATATCTCCCTCTTTTGTTGTGGCAGGCACCTTATATCTGCTAGATGCTTAATCCTCTTTAATATGTAATCTTTTCTTGCCCATGCCTAAAACCAAGGAACTCTGTGGGGAGAGAGGGAGAGAGAGGTTGCACAACTATAAAACCTGCAGGACTATAAAACTCCATCCTAAGGAAGATGGGCAGTCTAGAAAAAAATCAATCAATCAATAAACAAAGAAACAAACAAATAAATAAATAAATACTTGCCCAACAAAAACAGCCTCTTTAATTTAATTTGTATTCCAGGGACTGTTCCTGCCCCTTAAGCTCACCAAGAAACAACCCGATACTGTATGTAATTAATGGGGAAAATTTTAATAAACACAATCCATAGTGCCTCCTTTAATGTCTTCTGGCTTCAGAAGTCACTACAAATTCTAAATTAGCAGGCAACACAAGAATTTCAGGGGGAAAAAAAGCCAACCAGCCCAGAAAAATATCATGGCTTATGATACTGAAGGCAGCAGAAAGATCAAGTAGGATTAGAAAAATTACATTCCCTCATCCCACACTCAAAGATTATCAATAAGAGTGATCAATGGGATCTACGCTCAGTCCCAAATTCTGACTAAAAAGAGTTCTGGCAATCCATTTCATCCAGTCTACTGTGCAATTACAGTTCCACCACCTTCTCAACAATCATGCCTAAAAAGGAAAGTTGGAGAAAGTTGGAAACAGCAGAATCAAGCCGTGGCTTCTTGAAGGGACATAATGTTACCTTTTTCCAAGTCTCTTTCCTTCAATCAAAGATGCCTTAACATGTGGGTTATTCCCGTAAGTATTTTTGTTTCTGGATATGGGGCCAACGAGTACATCTGGAGTTTGTAAACTTGTAAACACTCCCAATCTTGATGCCACCTTGGCAAAACTATTCACAAAAAAACCCATCTCCCAGGAGGGACACTGGTGAGGTAAGTCCACACCAGCTTTCTGCCCGCCCCCCCCCCGCGCTATCCCACCCTTGCCACTTCTTCCTGGTCCATCTGATTTCTGAGCAGGTGGGCATATTCCACGTTGGATATCATCTCGCTCCCCCCACTTTTTTTTTTTTTAATGATATGTAAGTCTGACTGCTTGAAAGCATTAAGGCACTATACCAAATTGTTTCTGGTTCATGTCATAACAAGTGGCTGAAAATTTCCTATTTTTTCTATTAGTTCTCTTTTGAGTTTTTTGGGGTTTGTTTTTTTTGGGGGGGAAAAATAGAATGTTTAATCAAATAACAACAACAACAACAACAA